>NW_015163643.1:223464-228673 GCF_001447785.1 Gekko japonicus | reverse complement strand
GAGCATTTCAATCTTCTGCCCCTCTCCCATGACATCCTCTCTCCGGCTTGACTTCAGCTCCCCACTCACTTGCCCACAAAGTTTAGCATGGGAGTGAGTGAGAGAGCAAGACTGGCTGGCACCAGCTTTCATCCCAAGGGAAGGGTTAATCCTACCAGAAGAGTCTGGCTCTCTTTCCCTTTCCCTATGCAAAAGTGTTCTTTCCACCCACTCTGGGAACCTAGGATGTTCAGAATGTAATGGTGTACAGAAGATCAGATGGAAGCTAGCTCGAAGGAATGGTTGTACAAGGAATCTTGAGCAAAGAAGATAATATTTGAGTTGGCCCAGCCTTAATAACCCTGGTGGGCAAAGTGTGGAAGGTGTCTCGGACATGCCTCCTTGTGGAAATCTTTTAGCACATCAGGGCCCTGCATGCGCACTGGAGATGCTCCTTTCTGGCACATGGTTGATGTTGCCATGGCGGCAAACAAGGGCAAACAATAAATATACACTCATTGATCCAGGCCAGCGGCGATGTCCACGGAGAAGCTTGTGTGTGAGTGGCCTTCTCCAATTTCTCACTAGTGGGAGAAATCTCAGTATATGCATCCCTTTTATGTAGAGCTCTCCCTTTTATGGAGAGCCTTGATGAACATGACAGTGTACAGTTTTATACTCTAGAGAGAAAGAAGGAGTGGTTAAACTGTAGAATTCACTGGCAAGTGAATGTAGCGATGGCCACAAGCATAGATGATCCATCATCATGGTCCATCAATGGCCACTAGCCATGGTGACTAAAGGGAACCTTTACAGAAGCAACGAGCCTCTGAATACAAGTGCTAGGAGGCAGGATCAGGGGAAGGCGTTGGCCTCTATACCCTGTTTTTTTGCCCTCCAGGGCAGCTGGTTGGCCATGGAGAGAAACAGTATGCTGGACTAGATGGTCTGATCCAGCATACTCTATTTATATTCTTATGTGCTACTGCTTTTGAACATATAAATGAGTAAAAATCCCCTATCCTATGCAGTGGGGAATAGGTTCCTTTGATCCCATTTAGACTCACCCCCGGATAGAAATTGGCTGAGAGAGTACCTTTGAGCATGTAATAAAAAGTGTTTGCACAGAGTACTTTCCCATCATTATTGCAACAAGTTTCAGACATTTGGAATTCTGAGGATTAAGCCTCCAGGCATACTTGAACCCCATTGTCTACTTTTAAAGATATTAGTCCCTGAAACTTACTTTAATATTTGTCTGTTTTTGCAAATTTAAAGGTATTTCCCCAAAGGGAATGTGCCTTTCCAACCCCCACCCCCAAAAGTCATCATTTGAATTTGTTAAAATGTGTGATGAAAATTAGGTAGTTTTCATATTAGTCGAGGGTTGTACACCCCGACAGAGCAAGTCAGCCTCTTCTATTGGCCCATGCCTTACAAATGCGTACTGGCACCAGCTTTTGAGCAGTGAGGAAAAGTGTCTTCTGAAGTCCTAAAAGCAAAACACCGTCTCTCCGGTTTGGAAACATATCTCCAATGGAACTTGGCTTTCTGCCATGGAGCATCAGCAGGCATGCCAGGGAAATGATTGATAGTTGTAAGGATCTTGCCAAATCTATATATCACTGCAGAGTTGGTATTTTACTAAGCAAGTTTAGGCAAACCTTTGCTAACTAGAAAAAACAAGCTTTCCATTAGACCACTTTATGTGAACATGATTAATACTAGGCTCAAGTTACTGTTCATCCTGCCCTTAAAAAAAGAAAGATTGGGTTAACCACTTGGGCAGAAAGTGCTTTCAAGTCAAAGCCAACTTATGGTGACACCATAGGGTTTTCAAGACAAGAGATGGAACAGAGGTGGCCTACTTCTGTGTTGCAACCCTGGACTTCCTTGGCAGTCTCCAAGTAGTAATCAGGGCCAAACCTGCTTAGGTTTCAAGGTCTGATGAGATCAAGCTAGCCTAGACCATTCAGGTCAGAGAAAGAGCTGGTCAGGGTTGGTCTGTCTTGAAATTGGCCAGGAATTGGGGAAATGCAGATGAACTGACCAAATATAGGGGCCTGGTGGCTACCAGGGCCATCCTAAGAAGAACGGAGCCCATTGATTTCAAGACTTTTGAAAGGTGTAGCTTACCTTGGGATGGTACTGCAATATACCAATCCTATTGAATATTCATTGCAGTGATGATGCACAAAATAGGCTTCATCAGCACAGCTTCATGGCACCTTACATGAGAGCCCCATGTTGCAACTCTATCATGGTATGTTACCTGCCATTTGTAATCTTGTAATAATTAAATATGTCAGGAATACAGGGAATCAATCCATGAGCAATCAGTGGTCCCTCCAAAGGCCAGTGAAGGTAGTGTAGAGGCTTCACACCTGTTTAACCAGAGTCGTGGTTCATGAGAACTTAGCAACTGTAAGCATTGCACGTGGTCCAAGTTGCACAGGTCGCTTTTTGCAAGACCCCTCTGAAAACATGCCAGCCTTTCCTCGTTGCACTTTGTACAGTAGCCAGATGTAATCTATGCCTTGAGTAGTTGCGTAGAAGAGGGAATTCAGTGCCGCTTGCCCTGCAGGGATGAGGAAAGCTGTGCTTTGTTCCCTGGCCTCTTCTGCATCAGATCACCCTGGCACTTGGTATACTCGTGGATGTGTGTACCTTGGGCTGGACAATTTGTGGCCCACAGGAGGCAGAAGAAGCCCAAGGGCAGTAAAGCGTTAAGCACTCCCTCCCAGTTTTGCCTCCCAGTCTGTGCCTCTCGGGTGTGAGGCAAAAAAAGAAAGATGGTGGCAGGGGAAGCAATTAGAGACGTGAGACTTATGCTACTTGGATCCAAAGCTTTGGCACACCCAAAGGTTTTCTTCTTTTCTTCTTGAGTGCTTAGTGGGAACTTGCGGAAGACAGCAATAAGAAAGCTGGAAACCCTTAGTGACGGCTATGCAGTTAACTGCCCTGCTTTCACGGCTGTTTTGCTAGTGTCTTCACAGTTATGCTTCACTTAGTCATTTACTCTGTGATGTTACATCCTCATTTCAGGCAAAGGAGACCAATTTGGTATATGTACTGCCAAAGACCAAGATGTGTCTCATAGTCATCCTTTCTGCCTTGCAATTCCTTTTTCAGATGGATGTGTTCCAGCATGCTTCCATCAATGCTCTTTGTGAACTTGTGTGACAGTCATGGTTTTCTTAGCATCTACTGAACTAGTCTGTTCTATCATGTGCATAAAAAATATCATTCAGAATTTTATTCAGAGCATCTTGAATCACCCTGCTTTTGTTCAGCCAGACCATCTAAGCTGTCAAATTTCTACATGGTGTTTCAAGGGCTGAAGTAAAAAGGTTCAGGTGGATTTGATCCGAGCCATGGCTCAGCCTTGGAATCTCTTCTCAGTGCCAAAGTTCAGCCTTGGACATGAGACATAATTAATGAAAAGCAAACCCCACCCAACCCCACTCCTGTCTACTTCATAGCTGCTGACTCAGTCTTTCCAAGTTTTCTCAGAGACCATTCAGAGAATGTTTGTCCCACCCTCCCACCCCAATAGTCTCACTTAATCTTTAATACAGGTGTATAAATTTCACACACAACCCCTTCCCAAGGCATGTGCAGGTTGGTTGCTGAACGACATGCACTAAAATTTTAAGGTATGTGTATGCCACTAATTTACAAAGGATTCCTGCTAGCGTAAGGATAAAGACAAGGAGGTGGATCCAACCATCCACCAGGTAGCTTTTCTCCAGCCTAACGAGACTTCCTCCAACTTAATTGGCTCTTCCTTTAGTGGAAGAACCACTTCAATTGGAGGAAATTTCCTTGGGTTGGAGGAAAGCTTCAAACTTTGGACAGGGGTAGGATCCACCCCACAGACACTGCCATTCTGTCATTGCTGCTGACACAAATACAAAAAGACATAGATCAGGAAGCAATTCTACATGTAATAAACTTATATGAGACGTGAAACCACACAGACTAACAGTCTCTTAAGAACCAAATTACATGATACTTTTCTAGTGAGTTGCATTAATTCATTTTCCCTGGAGCTCCACACAGTTGTGAAGAACATCATTTTAAAAATCAATGGGAACCCAGTTCAGCTCAGAATTGTTGGGGAGTAAGGAGGAGCTCCTACCTTCTCCACACTTTTTTTCTGAGCAGAAACAGTCCTGACAGAGAATTGTTTGCATAACTTTTGATCTGGACTTGGAATATTCCAAACAAGAGTCGCTCCAAAGTTACACAAATAACTCCCTGCCAGGACCCTTCTGGCTCAAGCAAATGGCATGGGAAGAGCACAAGCCCCTCCTCACCCCACACCACCGTTCTGAGCCAAAAGGGATTCCCACCCATTTTTAAAAATGACATTCCCCACACAGCTGCTGTGTGGCTGCTGGGAAAGCAAGATGGGTCTGACAGAAAACTTAACATGTACTTTGGTTCTTAGTGGAGAGTGCAGAGGGGTAGCCATGTGCGTCTCTTGTAGTGAAATAAAACAGTAAATCCAGTGGCACATTAAAGATTAACAACATTTATTCCAATGTGAGCTTTCATGAGTCACAGGTCACTTCTTCAGATGCATCTGAAGAAGTGAGCTCTGACTCACAAAAGCTCATAATGAAACACATGTTGTTAGTCTTTAAAGTTCCCACTGGATATCTGTTTTAATTAATAGAAAGCCAGTTGGGATATTTCCCCTGGGCAGAAGAGAGATTAGATTAGCATTGGGGCAATTTCAATCTAACATTTTTCCTTTTTCGAGTACCCTTATAATAAACTGGGTACCTGGGGAAAGTTCAAGGGATTCTTGGCTATGCAAACTTTGTCCTGATTCTGAATGAGTCCAAATGCAGAACAGTATGGAGCAAGTGAGATGATAGCAATTTATAGGTTTCCAGTTGGAAAAGATGATTAAAGTATGGCCTTGGGACCAGGTCAGGTTTTGTAAGCCACAAAATCATTTCAGATGTGTGATTTTTCAAGCTGGGTTCTCAAGGCAAGGGACCTTCAGAGGTGGTTTGCCATTACCTGCCTCTGCATCATTACCTGCACCTTGGTATTTCTTGGAGGTCTCCCATCCAAATACTAGCCAGGGCCGACCCTGCATAGCTTCCGCGATCTGATGAAATTACGCTAGCCTGAACTATCCAAGTTGGAGATAGATAGATAGATAGATAGATAGATAGATAGATAGATAGATAGATAGATAGATAGAGAGAGAGAG
>NW_015163643.1:222056-223444 GCF_001447785.1 Gekko japonicus | reverse complement strand
ATATATAGATAGATAGATAGATAGATAGATAGATAGATAGATAGATAGATAGATAGATAGATAGATAGATAGACAGACTGATGACAGACAGGCATACACACACTTAGAAACACATAGATAGAAACACATAGATAGCAACACATCAGGCATACACACACTTAGAAACACATAGAAACACATAGATAGCAACACACACACACACACATCTGCGGTCTTTTGCTTGGTTTACTTTCCTCCACCAAAAGCCATTCCCAAGCCTTTGGTTCCAGTTATTTGACCTCCAATAGAAATGCAATCCGGAATTATGCACTCCTTTGGAACTGAACTTTTTGTAGGCTGTTGTTTACAGTTATTTTAATTACCCAAAAGGAATGTTTGAATAAGCACTCGGCTTTAGGGAAGGATAAAGCCTGCAAGTTGATAACTGTTTGTCAAGAATCAAGTCAGCTTTTAATGTGATACAGAAAAGTCCTTTGAGACTGTGTTGTTGTGTGTTTCCCCTCCCGTCTCTCAGCTTCCTTCCCACCTGAATAACCCAAAATAAAGGTGTACTGTTTAAAGGAAAGCGTATTGTTCTCTGTTTCTGTATTCCTGATCTGCTGTACTCCCACCCTCTCTGATCCTGGCACTCCTTAGGCTGTGTCTGGGCAACTCAGTCACATATAGTTCCTGCCTTGAATTATACTCCTTGCCTCATGTACCTCTGAGGTGGAATTCTGGACTGGGAACCAAATGCTTTCACAATTTTATCCATGCTATTGTGTAGTCATGTTGAGTCATTGCCGCTTTTGCAGTAATCGCCTAAACAATGACCTGAACCTTGTGACCGGTTCTGTCACATGGAAGTCAAGCTTATTTTATTTAGGGCATTTGTGAATACCTCCAGAATCCAGACTGTGACCCACCAGGTTCAAATGTGGCTTGAAGCATAGTGTGGTGATTTGTACATTCAAGGTCATTTTTTAAACTTATGGGAGTTACTGCATGATTACTTTGAAAGAAGATTTGAGCATGCTGAGCTCATCTTGGTTCAATACATTTCCAGACTAACAACTAATTACATCTACGCCTGTGGCTCTCTCTCTCTCTCTCTCTCTCTCTCTCTCTCTCTCATCATCCTCATCCTCATTATCTATCTATCTATCTATCTATCTATCATCTATCTATCTATCTATCATCTATCTATCTATCTATCATCTATCTATCTATCTATCATCTATCTATCTATCTATCATCTATCTATCTATCTATCATCTATCTATCTATCTATCATCTATCTATCTATCTATCATCTATCTATCTATCTATCATCTATCTATCTATCTATCATCTATCTATCTATCATCTATCTATCTATCATCTATCTATCTATCATCTATCTATCTATC
>NW_015163643.1:202886-221997 GCF_001447785.1 Gekko japonicus | reverse complement strand
GGGGTTCCCGCTCGCGCCTTGGGCCCGAGAACTAACGGCCCCAGGCCTCTCATGTTATCTTCTTCTCACGGTGTCTAATGAGAACTTCTCTACACTAACAAGCTCTTGCGTCCACCTGTGGCCTTGGGCGAGATAATTGTTTCGGCGAGCTACATAGACATGCGCATCTACGGTTCTACAATGAAAGAGGCAAGCGCACACACATACAAAATGAAAACAGCACATTGGCAAAATATTGGCAGCTTGCTGACATCTATCTATCATCTATCTATCTATGTATCTATCTATCTATCTATCTATCATCTATCTATCTATCTATCTATCTATCTATCTATCTATCTATCTATCTATCTATCTATCATCATCTATCTATCCCCAAGAAAGTGATTCCAGCAAGGAGATGTTGACTTGAAATTTGGCCACATATGGAATTATTTGGAAGACCAGTTCAGCATACCACATGCAAATTACTGGTTGCTTGTTTGTTTCTGGGCACAATTCAAAGTGCTTGTTCCTGAATATTGTCCAGCCCCACAGTTAACATCTTCCTGCCAGGTCTTGCTGTCTGTGCCCCTGCCTTTAGAGGGGAGGCAGGTAGCCACCAGAGGCAGGGCTTTTTTAGTTGTGACACCTCACTGGTGGAATTCCCTTCCCCTTGAGTCTCACCTGAAACCTACATTGCTTTTTTTTAGGCACAAACCAAAGTGTTTTTTTTTCTCCCACCGAGGCATTTAATTAAGGGGTTGATTTAAACACACACACACCCCCACTATTTTTGCCTGGAAACTGTTATTTTAACCTATCTGTGTTTTTTTTAATGATCTATGTTTTTATGTTGGGCTGGATTTTGTTGGACTAGATTTTAATTTTTTTTAAGTGCTTTATTTTTATTCTTTTTATTTTGTAAGCCTCCTGGGGCAGGTTACTGGAAAGGGGACATAAAGATTTTCTAAGGTCCCTATTAAGTATGACACTTAACTCGGAGGAACAGTTCAACAAGTGATTTCAGCTTTATTTCAGTGATAACAGCATGAAGGCTCAGCCGTAGGTGCTAGACCAGCTAGAAAACTTCCATAGGCAAAATGGCAACTTATATACAATTCTGGCTGAGATAGCCACACCTACAATGTTTCACAACAACCAATCACATTAGGTTTGTTACATGCAATCACAATTGTTACATAACGTCCAATCAAACCCATTCCCTCCAGAATACACACCATTGGTCAGTATTTACAATCCGCATAATGAGCTATGGTAGATCAAGCTTTTACCATTATGTCTCTCAAGACATAACAGTCCCGGTCACATGGGCCGTAAAATGTGGGGGGAAGCGTGGCAGTTTGGCCTGGAGCAAGATAACGCGCGGCCGCCGATCACACATCCCGTCGAGGTTCTGTGGGTAGGGGCGAGGTGGCGATCACACGACGATCCTGCAGCACGGCAAAGAAGCGGCGCAGCGCAATCTCACCAATGGCATGCGTGATTCTGCGGAGCAACGGAACTTTTGCTTTCCTCTTAGTGCTCATGTGCGGTTGGGTGCTTGTGCGCATCCTGTGGAGACTTGGGAAAAAAAACCCTGTTTGTGACGGGACATGGGCGGGCGCCAGATGCCACAGACTACCACCGGAAACGTGATTAGACGCCAGCCCTTGCCCCGCGGTTTCCGGAAACTAGTACCTCGGAGGTACTCGTTTTTAACTCTGCATCTTCGGCGGGAAGCCTCGGGTTCGTCATCGGAGCTCTACGCTTCCCAGATGTTGCGGTGTGATCGCACTCGGAAAATCCACCTATCATCCGTCTCAGTAGCGTGGCTAATGCTCCGTGTGACCACAGCCTAAAGAAATAAAACTATTGGAGAAAAAATGGTGTTGTTTTGAAAGAAGTATTCATAAGAATTTAGCTTGTGCATAGATGAAAGGATAGGATAGAATGTGCACTATGGAACATCTGCAAATTCAAGACTGTATTTGTCTTCACCTATGAATCATTACCAACTCAATAATGCCCATGTATTGCTTACTCTCACATTTTTTTGAGTAGTGTTAGGACATGGCACCTTTCCTGGAGGTAAAGAGAAGAAAAAATAGCTAGTTCTCATTTGGCTGTGGCTTAGTGGAACAGCATCTGCTTTCAGCATGCAGAAGGTCCCAGGTTCAGTCCCCAGCATCTCCAATTAAAAGGCCCAGGTGGTAGGTCATGGGAAAGACCTCTGTCTGAGATCCTGAAGAGCCACTGCCTGTCTGAGTAGACAATACAAATCTTGATGGAGCAATGGTCTGGTTCAGTGTAAGGCAGCTTCTTGTATTCACACGTTAACTGTCTTAAAACTACCCAAACTGATGATTGCTTATTCAGCTGCACTGAAAGAAGAAGCAGAAAGCACAAAAGCAAACAAAAAAGATCATTTTGGCATTTCAACATTCAGGCAGCAAAGACAGTGCAGTTTATCAGTGGCTTACAATCACCTTTCCCTTCCTATCCCCACAACAAGCATCTTGTGTAAGGGAGGTGGGGCTGAGAGAGTTCTGAGAGAACTGTGACTGACCTAACAGCTTCAGGTCTCCAGATTAGAGTCTGCTGCTCTTAACCAGTGCACCACGCTAGCCTCGTTAGCCTCCAAATGCAGTCTGTGTTCAGTGCTAAAATTCCTTCCAGAGTATTAAAAGGATGTCAGTGTGCTAGTGTTTTGTGTGGAACACCGTATTGTACCATGGGGTATATAACATGGCTTTTGCAAGAAGCTTTTCTCAGTAAAGAGGAAGGAACTTAAGGCCAAGAAATCAGTTTTCTCTCTGTATGTGTGCAAGTTAGGTCTGCCTTCCCCGTGAAGGTGCTAAGTGGCTTCCATATATAATGACCTCAAGGGAAGCTGATACTTATCAAGTGCCAAGTTCTGCTCCGAGCTGTGATTTGCTGCTGCAACAGCAGCAGAACCTGACACTTCATCAGGATCTCATTCAAGTATGGGAGAGATTGCCTTGGAAAATATGGTGCATGGCTTATATGTGTGTCCTAGCCTGAAGCTCTGTTGGAAGAGAACATCCTGATCTTATACATCCTGTTCTTCCTCATGTCATGAAACTGGGGTAGATAATGTTACATGCTGATTATGACACGGACACTCCCTCATCAATGTCCCACCCAAGTCATGGTCAGTTGGGTTGCAACACTGTAAAAGTGGCATATATCAGAACACCCACATCAAAGTCCTTTCAGCTTGATGACTGCTTGGAAAAGCAGAAGTAGCCATTACATGTAACAGCATGAAATATCAGAGCTGGGCACTTAACCTATGATCATTTAACCTTCTTTGAGCATACAGCAAACAATGTTTTAAAATTACCTAGAAGTAGAATTAGGTTGTTGTTCAGTCGCACAGTCGAGTCCAACTCTTCACAACCCCATTAGGTTAATCATTACTTTTTTAAAAAATGCCCACATGGACAGTTGGGCTCTCACACAAGACTGTGGGACACTGTGGGAATGTTCAGTCTGGGACAGGATTGTTCTCTTTAGGTATTTGAAGGGCTGGTCACTTAGAGGAGGACAGGGAGCTGTTCCTGCTGGCAGCAGAGGGCAGGACTCGCAACAATGGGTTTAAATTAAAGGTGGGAAGGTACCAGCTGGATTTTAGGAAGAACTTTTCTTCAGGAAGAGTTGTGCAACAGTGGAATCAGCTGCCTAGGGAGGTGGTGAGCTCCCCCTCCCTGGCAGTCTTTCAGCAGCGGCTGGACAAACTCTTGTCAGGGATGCTCTAGGCTGATCCTGAATTGAGCAGGGGGTTGGACTAGATGGCCTGTATGGCCCCTTCATTCTAACTCCTGCATGGGTTGCAGCTGCCAGAGTTACCTCCAAGCGCTATCTGTTTCCATCAATGAATACAGGTGACCATTTGCTGAGTCAAGGTCCAAGGTCCAAATGGCACATCTCTGTTGTTCTTTTTCCAAGTGTCCCCCCACCCCAGGAAGACCACCGACAAGAACCTGTTATATTAAACAGACAAGAGAGTAAAAGGTTCCTTAACCTTTTTTTCCATGCCAGCAATTGGTCTCCTTATAATTTTTCCCCTCTGGATAGCTTTTTCTCGTTCTTGTGGGTGAAAAACTATGGGTACCCCCCCATAAGAAAGCAGCTTTGGGGAGGAACAATTGTAAGCAAACAATGGAAAGGAAGGCCCACTCTTCACCTGTTTTCTGCTCCGGATTCCAGGCTACTGCAGGTGTTTTTCTTGGAGGAAGAAACCCATGGCTGGAAAATATTTCAATCACTTTATTTACACCCCACCTTTTTCCCTAACGGGGATCCAAAGCTACTTACATCATTCTCCTGTCCTCCATTTTATCCTCACTACAACCCTGTGAGGTAGTTTAGGCCAAGGTCATCCCACAAGCTCCCTTAGCAGAGTAGGGATTCAAACCTGGGTCTCCCAAATCCTAGTCTGATACCACTATGCCATACTGGCTCCCTGAATGGAGTGTAGAACTAACTGCTTGGGAAGTCAGGCATCTGTCTCATCATGCCAGTGAAGAAAATGTCATCATTCTCCTGGCTCCCCAGGCCTCTCAACAGTTACTTTAGGGAAGCCTAAGAATGTTCTGAATTCACCCTCTCATACTACAGTAGGGTTGCCATTTGCCCAGTGGGGGTGGGGCAATCTCCTGATTTTGTGGGTTCCTGCCTGCCTGCCGCCAGGCACCTGGCTGGTGAGAGGGAGTCTCCCCCAAACAGCAACATTGCACGCGACATGCCTGCATCACCCGAAAGTGGTTTGATGTCTATTTTACCATAGAGTTTTGCCCAAAAGTCAGAGCATCACCCCCCCCCCCAGTGTTGTCAATGTTACTTCCGGGTGACACAGGCATGTTGCGTGTGACGTCACGGTTTTGGTGGGATGGGGGGCAATGTTATTTCTCACTCCTGGAACATCCCCCCCACCCCTATGTCAGCGGGCTAAAGGCACCTGGCAACCCTATACTACAGTGAAGGTGGATAAAAATGCTAGGGTGTGGTCACACGCCTGAGATAAACCATGGGGGAAGTAAGGCTATTCCCCCCCAGAGGAATTTGACCCATAGTTGCACAATCACACAGTCCTTTGAAGCTGCGGGGGCAGCCCGCCACTGTGTGATCAGACGCAACTGCGGGTGAGTTAGGGTTTTTCCCTGTTTGTTTCTGATTCACTTAAATGGGGAATCGATGAATTGCATCTCAGCACGGAGGGCTCCCTATGGAGTGTGTGATGATGCACATACTGAGAAGGGGCGGGGGGACAACGGCATGGAATTGGGATGGCCTGATCAGACCATCCCGATGCCATGAGAGCACGCTGGAGTGATCAGACAGAGGAAAGTCCGTCCATGGCCCGTAGCAACCCATTTGCTACTGGACTTTCCCTGGTGTCTTTTTACTCCACTTCTGCGGCAGAGCAAAATCAGGTGCTGATGGGTGTGGGGCGTTCCCCAGATGTTCATGTCTGATTGCGCCCTTTAAATCTGCCTGGCATTCGCGCCTATGGCACAGCTAATTGTGCATGTGATCGTGACCCTAGAAAGCTTTTTGCACCTTTTTGGTGCATGCTGATGGGCAACATGGGGATTATAGATGACCATGAATGTTGAATCTTGATCATAGAAGTTGTTCCAGATCACATGCTATTCAATGCTAAGCATGCTTATTCAGAAGTGCCATTGAGCTAATCAGGACTTACTCCCTAGTAAGTGTGTTTAGGATCACAGCTTTCATCTGGATTTAACTTTTTGTTTTTAATGATTTCATGTATCACATTGTTGATCCATCTGGCAAATGTTGGTGGTGACTCTTGGTGGCATAATTCAATCGAGACACCATCTGTATGCAAAATACTTTGAAAGTCACCAGAAAGTCTGAATCCTGATTAGTAGAGAGTTATTTGTATTTTTGTTTTATGCAATAATGAGCAGGAATATTTGAAAGTTTATATTTGCAGGAAGGATTTTTATTAGATAACACAGAGATATACATAAAAGATAAAAGCAGTAAAGGCTAAATCAAATAATCTAACCCTCAAATTATCTTCAGCCACCCAGAATGGGAGATGTAGAATTCAGAGTCGAATCTGGGGTTCTTCCAGGGTTGTTGTTTCATTGCGCAGAGGTGCTGGTACACACCTGCAGAAACTTCTTTAATGGTTTTTTTAAAAACCCACATTTTTGGCACACAAGAGCTTAGTTTTGAAAAAAGAGTTTTAATTATTTGTATTTTGCTCATACACTTTTGTGAAATGTAAAAAAGGTGCAAAAAAGCCCTTCAAAACCTCCTGTTTTGCTAATATAGAGAAGTAACAAAAATGAATGAAATATTTTTTCATATACAAAATCTGTTATCAGTTTTCCAAAATTCTTCTTTCTTGCCAAAAGATAACTGGTGTAGAACCCAAGGCTCAGTGAAACCACAGAATAATAATGCAAGGGAACTGCAGGATGCCACCACCCTATCCCTACCCAGAATGCATATCCAAGAGCTTTTACTGCAAATGATTTTGAAATCCTAAATTCCATGGGTTAGCAACAGCAGCTGCCCCACTCCTTTCTCTCTGGCTGCCTGGTATCTTCCTTCTTGAAGCAGAGTGTCCACTACTTCTTGCCATCACTTGTTTTGTCTGCAGTACAACAAAGGAGAAAGAAGGAAACATTAATTAAATCCAGCTACACAGCTGCATCCCAGTCTAGCTTAACATAACTAGTGAGAGATCTCTGTATTTTCTCTATTAACGATGAATTTTTGCATAACTACATTTGACTAGTATTTCCAGTATTTCATGGCCCCTTGGCCCTGCTGGTCTTGTTTACTTTTTTCAGGCTGAATCTCCCTTACTACACAGGTCTCAGTTTACTAATTCCATATGCTATTCTTTCAGCGGCTACTAAAGCAGCCTCTGCTCAAAGCTCCATAGGGTTGCCAGCTCTGGGTGGGGAAATCCCTGGAGATTTGGGGGGTGGACTTCCGGTTTATGGCGGTGCACTAGCAGACTCACCTCCCGGACCTCCTGGGGGTGAAGCTGCTCTCCAGCCGAAGAAGGGGGTGCGCAGGCTCACAGACCCCACCAGGGGCCCGGTGAAGGGACCCTGGCCATGGAACTTTTAAGAGGTTGCCTCTTCGAGGGCGGAATGCCTGAGAATTGAGGCACCTCTTCGTTCCGACGGTTCTCCGTGCTGTGAGACCGAATGGGCTTAGTGACGCTGACCGGGCCGAGTGCAGGAGATCACACGGCAGAAACGAAATGAAAGCGATGTCGAATGACTGATTATGAATGTGAGTCAATTTTGTAGCATTTAAAGAGGAAAAGATAGCTCCCCACCCCACCCCACTGAACGGGAGAAAAAAGCAAGCGGGGGAGGGACGCCTCCCATGCGCATGAATTTTTGAGTGATTGAGGGGGGGAGCGGAAGAGAACGCAGAAAAAAACTGCCTAGAAGTACTTAGCTAAGCGAGTCTAAGCGGTCAAGCGCACATTCAGAGACTTTTTAAAAGTTTGCGAAAGTAAACAAACGATAAAGATGGCGGGGAAGAGGGACAAAGAAAGACTTTTGAAAACGAAACCGGAGAGTCCAAAAACGGAAACTACCAGTGAGACGGCAAAGGCTGTAGCTGACTATATGCGCCCTCTACTGGAACAGCTGAATAACTTCAAAGAACAGATGTCCGTGGTTACTCAAGGCATTACTGTACAACAAACTCAAATAAACGATTTAAAACAAATAATGAAGCAAGATGCTGAGAAGGTAAAGGAAGTGGCTTCAACTACGCAGAAAGTGAAGAAGAAAGTGCAAAAGTTGGAAAAGAAACAAACCTCCTCGGAAGATCAAATGCTGCAAGTCCAAATGGATAAGGCCAACATGGTCCTGCGCTTCCAGGGTGTGCCAGAGAACAGAGGGGAGAATCTTAAAGAACTGATGAGTGAGCTACTAGCCCCAGTAACAGAAATGAAGGCAGAATTGCTGCTCAACGATATGGATGTGGCTCACAGATCATACTCAGGATATATAAAGAAAAATAATCTGCCTGGGGAAATTGTAGTAAGATTCTCGAAGAGGCACGTCAGGGATGCTATCCTGAAAGCGGTTGCCGCAGCACCCCTGAAAGCAGGGGAGAATACCATCAGAACTCTAAAGGATATTCCATTTGAAGTAAGAAAACGCAGAAAGAAATATAAAGAACTTGTTCTTTTTCTTCAAACAAACTCAGTTGGATATAAATGGCTATTTCCAGAAGGCCCTTTTTACCTTTTTTCAAAGATAAAAAAGAAAAGATTGACTCTGTTCTGAAAGCTCAAGAATTCCTAAGGGATCAGTTGGAAAGACCAGAGGACAAGGAAAAAGATGAGGACAGCAAGTCCAGTGGCGAGCTAGAAACTGGTTCTTCTGGAGAGGACTCTCTGTCTGAGCAAGGGGCAGTAGCTCCAAAAAGTTCTTATAAGTTGCGGAAGAGAAGGGAAAAGAAGAAGTAAAGGCTGAAGGGACTCTGAATTGTGCCTTTGAGAACTCTGGTTTTGGGATGATTGGGGGTACTGTTATTAGACAGTTAAATTTAAACTCTAAGGGAAAAGGGCTATAAATGTTTGACTCAGTTTATAAAGGGATCAACGATGAGAAGACTTGATGTATCTAAGCTAGTTGAAGGATCTCCTCTCTTGGGTTTTTAGTTAGTAGTGGGTTCTTTACTTTCTCCTGTATATGTAGTTTTCCCACTCCCTTCTTTTCTGTTGTAGTTTTATCAATAAAAAATCCCCACCGGGGGCTTAAAAAAAAGAGAGAGATTTTTTGGGTGGAGCCTGGGGAGGGCGGGGTCTGGAGATGGGAAGAACTTCAGTGGGATATAACATCCTAGAGTCCACACCAGAGCAGCCATTTTCTCCGGGGGAACTGATCTCTGTTGCCCAGGGATCAATTGAACTAGCAGATCTCCTGAAGGTTAATACAAAAACTGAGGGTCACAGTATTGTTGTATTGATGTATTGTTTGGGGACTAGTGATAGTGATACTGACAAGGTGCTGTCTGAATGTAAACCTGTACTCAATGTATTGTTTGGGTGAAACATACTTTTCTCTATGTATTGTTTAGGTGAAATATATTTTTGATAATATTTGATACCAAACTTTAGATAACAGTGTTGAAAAATATAAAAAGAAAAAGAAATAAAGCATAAAATTGTTCTGCCATAAACATATATTTAGTGTATACAGTGATATATAATTTTGCATGGCCACCTGAAGGTTGGCAGAAGGATTTATGATGCATCATACGCATAAGGCATTAAACCATAGGAAGCAGAAGCATGGAGAAAACAGTCAGAGAGGATGAAGTTTAAAAAAAGGAGGATAGAGTAGTACAAGAAGAGGGACCTGGGATACTCGCGCGCGGGGGGGGGGAGAAGCTCCACGGGAGAAGGAAGCAGCCGCAGGTGAGCCTTCTCCCCTGTCCCCCATCCCCGGCACCCATGGCAAGGCCCATGCCCCTCCAAGCTTCCCCTGTCCCCTAGCGGTGGTAACAGCGGCAAGGCGGTTGAATGGTCCCCCTAAGGAGAAAATTTCCTGCATATAGAGCACTAACAGACTATTTCTAAGACCCACGATGCTGGTATATCACTGAGATCTGCATAACTAGTTGGTTCCTTATGTTCTTTCAATAGAGAAGAGCCGAACTTTCTCCCTCCCCCCTCCCCCGGTGGCGGGGAGGCCTTGCCGGCCTGACAAACTTTCTCCCTCCCTCCCTCTCTCCCTGGCAGCAGTGGTGAGGCCTCGCTGGCCCGCCAAACTTTCTCCCTCCCCAGGCGGCGGTGAGGCCTGAGCAGTTTACAGCCACCAGCCCGCCAAACTTTCTCCCTCCCTCCCCCTCTCCCTCTCTGGTGGTGGCGGTGGCAAAGCCGTTCTAAGAGCATTCCCTGCGCATGTGCAGAGGATGCTCTTTTACTTTTGGGGGGATTTAATTATCCCTCCTATATTTTTTTTACAGTTTTCAGATTTTTCTGCACACCTGGGCATTGCCCCACATGTGCAGGAAAATCTCCCTGCCCCCCAGGTGCCCCCGATGTGTGGATTTAGATATCCACATGCAGGGGGTGCCTTGGGAATTAGATATATAGATAGAGTCAGAAGAATGGAGGTGCAGGCAGAATTAAATTAAAATAGCTCTGGAGTGACCCTGCTAGAGGCTTCCTCCTTCTAAGAGTTTGGGTTTGTGATCTCTGAACTCAAGCAAAATCTCACAGAATCTGGATTATAGCCTGCCACACGAAAACAGTTTGGCTGAAAAAGGAGTACCATGCCACAGACCTCAACATGCAAGCTCTGTAGCATATCCCATAATAGTTCTATTAAATACCCCCTCCTATTACCATATGAATGGAAGAAACCTTACCATGAATTCCTGAAAATCTGTGGGAAACAAAAAGAGGAAAAATTCACTGTCACTGTCACGGCAAACAAGCTTTGGGTCATCACAAATGGGATGGGGCTATTTTCTAAAGGAGAATCTCTTGCCTCATTGCCTTTTCCAAAGCAGGGTTTGGCTTTTATTTCAGAAAAGGGTGGAAATGTCTGGAAATCCAGAACCCAATTTCAAACTGCAGGAGTAGTGGTGGAATAATACAGAGCAGTAAACAAGTACCGTATATTGGCAGTCAAAGCAAGCCACAAATCTGTGTCTTGGAGCAATGAGGTCAAGGTTTAAAAATGCTTTACTCACTGTATCATCTCTTAAAACACATACCTAATACTTTGCACATTGCCAGGTCATATAGAATAATATTACTCATACTACTCAAATAGTAGCCTATTTTTATTTATTATTTTTATTATTTATTATTTTTTATTTATTTATTTATTTTTATTATTTATTATTAGCCTAGTTTTATGTCAGGGAGCTGCGGTGGCTCAAGTGGTTAAGACGCTGAACTGCAGACTGTGGAAGGTCAGTAGTTCAGCGGTTCAAGATCCGGGTGCCGCAAGACAGGGTGAGCTCCTGTCTCTAGTTCCAGCTCCTGCCAACCTAGCAGTTCGAAAGCAAGAAATTGCAAGTAGATAAATAGGGACCACTTCGGTGGGAAGGTAACAGCGTTCCGTGTGCCTTGGTGTTTAGTCATGCCGGCCACATGACCACGGAAACGTCTTCGGACAGCGCTGGCTCTTCGGCTTTGAAACGGAGATGAGCACCGCAACCCTAGAGTCGGATTCGACTGGCTTTTGAGCAAGGGAACCTTTACCTTTACCTAGTTTTATGTCATCAGAAAAAGAGGTGGAGGTCATCTACATTTATATACAGTTACATCCAATAATATGTTTCTGTGTGTATAACATTTTAAGGAGGTCATTTTTCTTTCAAATAAATACAGTGATTTCAAATAGCTGTTTATTGAATTTCTCATTTTCATGAGTGCTAAGAATTCTAAATTAAAAAGCAAAGATGGTGATTCTGGTATAGACATCTGCTTCCATCCTGCATCCTCTGCGCTGCCATCCAAAACAGAGTTACGGATTTAGAAGTATATAACATTGCTTAGGATGGTACTGCAGATCTCTCAGTCTGGAACCCCTGTTTTATACAAAAGTAATGATTTTGTTCTACAACACAGCAAATAAGAATGCAGGTGATAAGCTGGGGAAAAGGTACTAACAGTTTTTTGATGCAAGGGTAGACCTCACATTACTCGGTCATTTTGTGTTCTTCCAATGGCTATCAACCTAGCAATCTGTCATAAGGAAATGGTCAAGCAAGATTCATGGCCTGTTGTTCAATACACAGAAGCTGGCATTAGGGTTGCCAGATCCCTCCTGTCCACCACTGGGGAGTAGGGGGAAGGGTTGCCAGCTCCAGGTTGGGAAACTCCTAGAGATTTGGGGGTGGAGCCTAGGGAGGACAGGGACCACAGTGGGGTACAATACCACAGAGTCCACCCTCCAAAGCATCCATTTTCTCCAGAGGAACTGATCTCTGTAGTCTGGAGATGAACCTGTAATTCCAGGGGATCCCCAGGTCCCACCTGGAGGCTGGCATCCCTAGCACTCAGAGATATATTGTCTCTAAATGTTAGGTCATTAGAGTCCATCAAGATAACTTACTGGAGATCTTGGCCATCCAAAAGCTTGCGGTAAGTCTCAATCTCCTGCTCCAGGCGGCTCTTGATGTCCATCAGGATCTTATAGTCACTGTTTTGACGCTCCATGTCGGATCGGAGCTCAACCAGTTGCCCTTCGATGTTGCCGATCAGACCCTGGATCTGGGCCAGCTGGGCACTGTAGCGACATTCCGTGTCTGCCAAGGTGTTTTCCAGTGCATTTTTCTGAGAAGAGAAGTTGCAGGGATGAGAAAGGGGGCTCAAGGGCCAAAGGAGAGTGCAACTTTTCAGGCATGGCAGAAAACTGGACTGGGGAACAGAAATGCTGCAATATTGACATTGTTTATTTGAACCTGATTCTATAACTCTATACACTTGCTTCTCAGTAATCTGCCAAAATCAATTAGATTATCTTTCAGAAGCATTGTAAGACATTTATGTGCTAGCCTTAGATGGCCAGGATTCATCTGGTGTTGTATTTTAATGTTTACTAGGTTTTTATTGCTACATTTTAACTGGCTCCTTCCCACTGGAACACACATTAAGCTGCCTTATACTGAATCAGACCATTGGCCTATAATAGTCAGTGCTTTCTACTCACACTGGCAGCGGTTCTCCAGGGTCTCAGGTTCTGAGGGTCTTTCACATCACCTGTTACCTGGTACTTTTAACTGGAGATCCTAGGGATTGAACCTGGGACCTTCTGCATGCCAAGCAGATGCTCCAACACTGAGCCACAGCCCCTATATTCTGTTCAGAAGATAAGTTTGGTAAAGTATATTGAATTCTAAATTGTCTTGGATAACTTTCTGATATATATATACTAGGTTTTACTGAGATTTTAATGTCCTCTGTTTTAATGTAGACCATTCTGTGTAAATCTCATTTTATTTATTTAGAGTACTTATAGCCCCCTTGAGCTCAGTTTTTGTGAGGAAACGTGCCCTTGTACATAAAATAATAAATGAATGAATAAATAAATAGGACTAGGCTCCAGACAAGTTAGTTATTCCACCGTCCATGTGTCCCCCCAAGAAAAGCTGAACCTTCTTGTTGAAAGATCTACTTATTTCAGCATCAGTGCTGCAGAGCACTCAGGTGTGGAAATACTGGTCGCCATTCACTTTACCATGCTAATCTGAGACTGGAGCTCAATCTCCAGGCCTTGGAGGGTGCGTCTCAAGTCTGTGATCTCCGTCTTGCTGGACTGAAGCTGTTCGGTGTTGACAGCAACTTCTTGATTCAGTTCTTCAGTCTGTATTAGGGGAGAAGATATTTATAAACCAGAGTATGATTTTGTGAAAGTGAACCTTCCCGAATGAACCTTCCCGAGCCCTGCTGTGAAATTCCCCCCCATCCGTTCTTTCTCACCTTGCTGGTGAACCAAGCCTCAGCTTCCCTTCTGTTCTTATCAGCCATCAGTTCATACTGGTCTCTCATATCAGCCAGGATCTTGGTGAGATCAATGCCTGGGGCAGAGTCAACTTCCACACTCACTTGGCCTCCAAGTTGCCCTGAAAGGGAAGCCATCTCCTGTAAAATAGAAAAGGCAGAGACATAAATTTATGATATATTTGTATAGCAATAACTCATTTTAAACATTACTATTAGAAGGGATGTCTGGTTGCTCAGAACAGCTAACCTAATATGTGGGTTATGTTCCATCAAGTTGCTTCCAATTTACAACAACCTTATGAATTAATGACTTTCAAAATACTCTGTCCTTAACAGCCTTGTAGGTTAGACAGATTGAATTAACAGTTCAGTTTCCTCTTGGTATTTACCCAAAGGCTTGTGCCTCAATGGGAAATAACCCCTTACTCCATCTTTCTCTCAAGACAATTGCTTCAATCTATGAAGTCTTATAATACCCTATTTCAAAAAATATCTTTCTAATAAATAAATGTAAAGGTTTCCCTTGCTCGAAAGCCAGTCAAATCCAACTCTAGGGGGCAGTGCTCATATCTGTTTCCAAGCCAAAAAGCCAGCGCTGTCCTAAGACGTTTCCATGGTCATGTGGCCAGCATGTCTAAACAACAAGGCACACAGAACGCTGTTAGCTTCCCACCGAATTAGCTTCCTATTTATCTACCTGCAATTACTTGCTTTTGAACTGCTAGGCTGGCAGGAGCTGGGGCCAGAGACAGCATTAGGGTCTTGAACTGCTGAACTACAGACCTTCCAGTCTGCAGCTCACTGTCTTAACCTCTGAGCCACCGCTGCCCCCTTCTAATAAATAGACTATTCCATAATTCCAATCATGTGAGTTGGGTCTCAACTACAAAGGTACAAGCAATTACTGAGGGAGACAGTAATCCTTGTTATGCCACTGTATGACCTTCATATCACTTAGTGCAGAACTGTCCTACATGAGGAGTGGTCCCTCTTTTCTTACTATCACTGGACATATTCCGATGCTGCCATGTTTCAAAAGATTGTCCTTGCTTTCTTTACCTCCTCATGGTTCTTCTTGAGGTAGGCAAGTTCCTCCTTCAGACTTTCGATCTGCAACTCCAGATCAGTCCTAGCCAAGGTCAGCTCATCCAGGACTCTGCGTAGTCCATTGATGTCACCCTCAACACTCATGCGCAGAGCTTGCTCTGTCTCAAACCTTTAAGAAAGCACAGCAAATGTATAGGAATCGCTAAAATCTACACATTGGTTTAAAAGTGCCAATAAAATTAGTCCTTTCTCCATGTTCTGGAGCCCGCTGGAGATAATTCTCAGGGGAGGGTCAAATCCTGAGTGGATGGGACCAGGAAGATTTTTATTTATTTATTTATTTACATTATTTATACTCCATCTTTCTCACCGGGACTCAAGGTGGATTACACAGTGTGAGTCAATGCAATCAAGAGGGAACATTCAATAAGCAATGGATTAAGATTTAGGTTGTAGAACCCACCAGATACATTTAAAGATACAAAATTACACAACAGGATCCAACCAGAACTACAGTCCCCAATGATTCATCCAAGTATCTCTGAAGCCTTTTGTACAGCACTACCCTCTTGCCTGCATAGAAAAGCCCTCTTGCGTAATTCAGTCTTGCATAGTTTGCAGAAAGAGCCTTCCCGACCTCCTCAGGCCGGCCGTTCCACAAAGTGGGGCCCACAAGGGAGAAGGCACAGGTACCGGCGTTGTTGATTTTGCCCATTTGCAGCTTGGCACCTGCAAAAGGCTCTGCTTGGATGACAGTTTAAATATTAACCAATGCTGGTGGTCTCTGAATGGATCTCTTATGACCTATTTGTTTTTTCAGTATCCCCTCACACTAATTTGGAAATGATTATGTATTTAAAGTCTTTCAAATTCTGTATTTGTGCAGGATATACTTACTTGGTTTTGAAATCATCAGCAGCCAGCCTGGCATTGTCAATCTGCAGGACAATTTTTGAGTTTTCAATTGTTGCATCAAGGATCTGGAAGAAAGCGAACAACACAGGCTTAGGATCATTTGTTTTCTATACAGATCTGTTAATTTTCTTACAGTGACTTTGGAGGTCAGTGCGTATAGTTTGTTTCACATGGCGGTATACATGGAAAGACTCATTTGTGTCAATAAGCTGAAATGACCTTCCAAGTTCTCTCGTTGTGTACCAGTACTGCAGTCCATCACATGCTTAACAAATCTGGGGGAAAAGTTGGTTCACCTATCCAGCCATATCTGCAACATGGACTTTGTACGGACCTTGCTATAAGATGGTCATATGGGCATCATTTGGTAAATGAAGACTGAGTGACGTATTAGAATAAGGATTGGTTTAGACTCCCAGTGCTGTACATTGACTGGTGCCTTTTTCCAGCTTGCAAGGGATTATGCAGATTCACAACTGATCATCACGAACACAAACCACTGCAAATTGGGTGCTGTCAATATGTGTTCCTGATTATTTATTTATTTACATGACTGTGTATCTTGCAATTTGGCCTTTAAAATAATCAACTGATCACCTATATAACAGCATCTAAGTATGTTCACCACTGTAACTGTAGGATCTTCATCGTGGTCTCTATGCATCACACTGATGGGATAGGCACCTGTGCCGACCCCGATCCAGGAAACTTCTAGCAAGCTCTTGAGGAGATGTGGGGCCCCTCCCTCAGGCATGCATGCACCTCTACCACGCATGCCCAGAGGGTGGGGCCCCATCATCCCACCAGTTCTCTCCTGACTGCCACGTTGATCAGTCGATCTGCTCTGGTCTGGGAACTTCTGGTGTGAGGGGAATTTTTTTCTCCTCAGCTTTTGCTCAAGGTATGAGAAGGAGCTGAAATTTTCATCCTGGGTTGGAACCAACCAGCTTTCTGCTGATTAAAATGGTGGATGGGGTCCCCATTAGCCACGCAAAAGGATTAGGCTGGGCATCATGGGATGTGCATTGAAAGAAGCCATGTGGAATAGGGGTTGTAGTAAGGAGGAGAATTCTCTGAGATTGAATAGGAAAGTGGGCTAGATCCAGCCCCTAAATCCATACTGGGAAGCATCCATATAAATGCACTGCTATCCCACTTCTCATGTTCTCTAGAAATATTCTCTAAGAGTGTGCCTTGGTGTGCCACATTCCTCTAGCCCCACCCTTGACCTACCAGGTACTGCCCTTGACCTCACTAGGAAGCCAATATTTTTAAAATAAAAAGTTGGCAATCCTGCTTGGGGTAGTGTTAGTCATGAACCCTAAGCCTGGTACAGGCAGGCAAGCATTTTCTTACAATAACTATTTGCTTCTCTGCTATCCTTGTGTGCCTTTCGGGTGTGTGTGTTTCCTTTATAAACAAATTGTGTGCTTGGCTGAAGCAAAATAAACCTTGATTGCCCACATACAGAAGAGATAAAGGTGCATTTAGTTCAGCCATCTATTATTCTCTTGTCATATTTCCCCCTCTTTAAATAATATCTGAACCACAGGCTCCTTGCTTTCATGTGCTTAAAGAAAACCAAAGAGTTCAGTGGAAAGTAAAGTGGAGTCCAGGACAAACAGTCCCGTGCTTGAATCCCAGTTCAGCTGTAAAGCCCCTAGGCAGTTACACTGAGTAAGAGAGGATATGCTAACAACTTTTCAAATATTCAAAAAGAGGAGATGGAACACTTTGCGTTTTATCCATCAAGGATAGCAAAATAGTAGAAGGGGAATAATAAAAACCTAATAAATATTAAAGGGCAACACCAGATGAATCCTCCTGACCTTCTAATGCCAGCACATAGATGTCTTACAATGCTTCTGGAAGGTGCTCTAACTAGGCTTTGGCAGATTTCCAAGAAGCAGCCAGAGTTTCTGAACCAGTTCTGCTAAAAAGGAGCAGCCTCCACCATTGAGAGAACTCATCTTGCTATTTCTACTGCTCCTCTCAACATATGTGCAGAGAGAGATGAGGGCATGGCATCTTTGTTCTCTGTCCTTGTGCAAATAGCAACAAAAATATGACCACTCCATAGGGAACTGTGACCCAGCAGTTTGGGAGGGCGGGATATAAATAAAATAAAATAAATAAATGAATATAATCCACCAAAGGGTCCCAACTGTACTAGATGAGCCACTGAGGTAGAGGATGTAGAAAGCAACAAGGCCAAAAATAGGCAGTGTGTTTTGACAGTGGTAGAATAACACCGTCGTTACCCCTATGAACAGATGAAGCTGCCTCAGACCTTTGGTCCATCAAAGTCAGTATTGTCTACTCAGACTGGCTGTGGCTCTCCAGGGTCTCAGACTGAGGCCTTTCACATCACCTACTATCCATTCTGTTTAGCTGGAAATGCCAAGGATTGAACCTGGGACCTTCTGCATGCTAAGCAGATGCTCTACCAGTGAGCCAAGGCCCCTGTATAAATCGATCGTACGTCCTCATTTGGAGTACTATGTACAGTTCTGGTCACCACACCTCAAAAAGGACATTATAGCCAGGGGTCATTTCGTAGAAAAAGAGCTAGGGGAACTCATTAGCATAACTCATTAGCATATGCCACACCCCCTGACATCAGGGGCCCGGCGGTGGACCTGCAAGGCCAGCGGGAGTGCGAGGAAGCCCTGCCAAGGCCCTCCCTGGCCCCAGGCAGGCAGGGGTGGGGAGAGGCAGGGAGGAAGCAACTTACCCTCCCTCTTCTCCTGCCTCCTCCTGGCTGAATGAGGGCCGGAAGCGGGGCGGCCGGAAGCAGGGGGCGGGGCTTCGTCATGTGCCCCGCCCCCTGCACCTCACCCGGGGGAACTGCGTTCCCCCCCGAAATGACCTCTGATTATAGCATTGGAAAAAGTGCAGAAAAGGGCAACTAGAATGATAAAAGGGTTGGAACACTTTCCCTATGAAGAAAGGTTAAAGCGGTTGGGGCTCTTAAATTGCTGAGCAGTCCGGTTAGAACAGATAAAAGGAAATACTTCTTCACCCAAAGAGTGATTGACACATGGAATTCACTGTCACAGGAGGTGGCGGGGGCTACAAGCATGGACAGCTTAAAGAGGGAACTGGATAAACATATAGAGCAGAGGTCCATCAGTGGCTATTAGCCACAAGGTATAGATAGGAACTCACAGGCTGGGGCAGGTGATGCACTGTCTTCTTGGTGCTTGGGGGGGGGCAACAGTGGGATGGCTTCTAGTGTCCTGGCCCCACTGCTGGACCTCCTGTTGGCACCTGGTATTTTTGGCCACTGTGTGACAGAGTGTTGGACTAGATGGGCCATTGGCGTGATCCAACATTGGCTTCTCTTATGTTCTTATGTTCTCCCCTGTGGATACTCTTCCCACAGTCATCTCTATTTCCAGGTTTTAGAGTGCTTAGAAAACCTACAAAATCTGTTTCACCCATGATGATGAAGTGGAAAAGTAAATATACATGTACTCTAGGGCAATAATGCCTCTAGCATACTAGCTTCTTATATTGTCTGCCTCTGGCCTTATACTGATTGGTTCTAAAGGTCCTTCATGCAAACATTCCCTGGGTACAGTCTCCCATAGACAAGTGAATTGTGTGAATTAGGTGCTCATGGATATGTTCAACAACATTTTCAATGAGTACAGCAGC
>NW_015163643.1:160641-202605 GCF_001447785.1 Gekko japonicus | reverse complement strand
AACCCCCACCGCTCAGGCTCCACTGGACTGTGTTGGATTGCTAGCTATTGGGGGGGGGGATGTGCAGATCTGTCCTTGCAGAGGTGGGAGAGCTTGTACCTGAATAAAACTTGGTCTTAAAGGTGCCACTGGACTGTTTTGGACCGGGGGGGCAGGGGGAGCTCTGGCTGCTTCTTGCTCTGACTGAGGGCTGTTGGGAGCAGGGGGTGGGGCTTGTTACGTGTGCCCACCCCCTGGGGTCTTTACTGCCGGAGCCCTGCTCCTGTGCACTCCTGCAGGAAATGACCCCTGATGATACCTAATCTCATGAGGGGGCTGTGAGGATGAATGAGAGAGAAAGATTTGGTGCTTCTCACTCTGAAAACACCAGAATGATTGTAAATCTAAGCAATTTAGCACTTCCTATCTATGTTTAGATTGAACAAGCAAAAAAAAAAGGCATATTGCTTTCTAAAGTATAGGGGCTAGGGGTGGGGCTATGATTTAGTGGTAGAGCATCTGCTTTGAAAGCAGAAGATCCCAGGTTCAGTCCCCGGCATCTCCAACTGCTACTACTACATCCATCTTAAAGACGACAAGGAATCAAACAGCAACTGAGACCTTTGAAAACTGTTGCCAGTCAGAGTAGACAAGACTGACCTGGGTAGACCAAAGTTCTGACTCATAGGCCCAGTCTGCATCCAGCATTTGCTCTGCTGTTTTACCAAACTCACACTGGAACAGAAAAAGATGCAGCTCAAAACCACATTCCAGTACCCTGGGCCAACACCATACAGACTACAGAGTCACCTCTGAATGGCCATAAAACAGCCATAAGTCTATACAGATGGCTACCATAAAACTGAGAGATCAAACAAAGTGAAAGCGGCATGCAGTCTGGACACTGCCATAAAATCCAAAAATCAATCAAAGTTAAAGTGGCATGCAATGCAGAGGGGAATTTCTGTTCCAGCCTGGGTTTGGTAAAACAGGAGAGCAAATGCTAGATGCAGATTGGGCCTAAATGGCATAAGGCAGCTTCATATGTTCAGCACAGATACCCTTTGCAAGCCCTGAAAGGTTTTTTGTTATTCAGTTCTACTTTTTTTAAAAACACTACCTTTCTTTCCTAGCCAGTACCTGTTTAACCATGCAGCATGTAAAACATTGAAAATCAGAATACAGGTGGTCTGATAGTAAAGTCAGAAAAAACCTCATGTAGTTGGAGATCTAGACAAATGCAGTTCAACATATAAAAAATCTCAGTGCACAAAGATTAGTTGCCTCCAGTAACACTAGAGTGACGTTTAATAACTGTAACGAGCCACAAAGAATTGCATTGTTGATACCAGAGAATAAGATAGGGAAGGACATAGGTTGAGTTGGAACAGCTTCAACGGCAATAAAATTGATAAGGGGGTAGCTGGTATTGGATAAGGCTGTGCGGAAGGCATGAATAATTTTTCATTCCTCAGAATGGGAAGGTGGAGCCATGGACATAACAAAGCTGTTTGAGCATGCAAATCCACACAGGCACTCCCTTCAAACAGATAAAGACCTCGTTGCAAAACTAAAAAGATGTTTAAAGGTTAACTACTTTAAAAAGATATTTAGCATACTGATTTACCACATTAAAATCCTAGAATCATAGAGTTGGAAGGGACTTCCAGGGTCATCTAGTCCAAACCCCTGCATAATTCACAAATACCTCCCCCACACACACATCTAGTGACCCCTGTTTCATGCCCAAAAGATGACAAAAAACCTCCAGGACCTCCAGCCAAACTGGCATGGAGAAAAATTGCTTCCTGACCCCAAAGTGGTGATCAGCATTTCCCTGGGCATGTAAGAAAGGGCAGTGAGAATTAAGCACTGATGCAACCCTTCCTGCCTTCCCTGTCATGGGCTGAGTTCAGACTGGCAGTTTGAAGCGGGAGGGAGTCGTGTCAAAAAAGAGCCAGGACAAATTGTTCCGGGTTTTCCCGTTCAGGCTGCAACAACTGATGCAGGAGCATACCGGGAGGAGGCTCAAGGGAGCATTCACACTGTTGGCCTGGAGACATGGCTGTAAGGCGCAACTTTCTTTTTTTGTAATCTGGAGATATGCGCATGAGCGCATAAGCGCATAAGAAAAATGCAGCTTTTGGCGTTCATACTTTGTTGGTGCAGGATGGACGTGGGATAATTGCACTTTCCAGGGTTTGCTGCCACTTTCACCAGGTATCTTTTAAACTCGGGAGCGAAGTGTTACAAGATGGGTTGAGTATGGGTGGGGAACGCCTGACAGATGTGCCTGTGTGAATGGCCCATTTAATCCGGTTGTGGGATGTTTCTGAAATACACATATATTGGGGCACACTGCCAGTCTGAACTAGGCCAATGTGAAGGTAGTCTTCCAGTATCATAACATTATCTGCTTTAATCACCTCCCTTGGTTCCTTTTCCATCTCAAAATCAGCCTCAAGGGTTTGATCTGGTGGGTGATAAACACTCCCACTTTTAAGTAGTCCTTAGGACCTCATATTTCCTCCTATATCACTTCTGATGGTGAGTTAATTTCCCTGGTGCTTTCTAACTTATTTGATTCCATGTCCTCTTTGATATACAATGTGACACCCCCATCAATCTGTCCCTCTCTGTCCTGCTTATATAGATACCCACGCCCACACAACTAGATTTCCCAATGTCATTGGCGCCAATGTGCACCATGACTGCTGACTCCTATTAACCTATCTAGACAGCATGTGATGTCCACAACCTTTGCACCATACAGGCAAGCTACCATGCGTTCAAAACACCTGCCACAGACCCCACTCTGTATTCCTAGTGATCAAATCACCCACTACCAAAAGTCCACCTCCACCCTACCCTTGAGGGGATATTCTTGGACCAAGAGGATATCAGTTCATTGCACAAGGAAGGGGTCCCTTCTATGGGATCACATCTCTCCACCCCTTTTTCCGAGGGGACATGGGCGGGCGCCGGAACTACCACCGGAAACGCGAACAGACGCCCGCCCTTGCCCCGCGGTTTCAGGAAACTAGTACCTCCAAGGTACTAGTTTTTTACCGCGTATCTTCCCCGGGAAGCCTTGGGTCCGCCACGGGAGCTCTATGCTTCCCAGATGTGGTGGTGAGATCGCGCCCGGAAAACCCGCCTATCTTCTGTCCCTCTAGCGTGCCTAATGCTCCGTGTGACCGCAGCCCTTATCTCTTTTTTCAAGAAAGTTACTATCTTGCTGGATCAGGAGAACGCTGTAGACATTAAGGGGTGCTAAAAGAAATGTTTCACTAACCAGGGCCTTTTCATATTATAAAGTAATGAATCCAATATGTGGCTCTCAGGTTAACAGAGGTGCAGCTTCAGGTAGTATTTAACTGTTGTTCAGATAATGATTTTTGCTCTAATCCTGCCTCATATTCCACATGCATAATGTACTGCACAAGCTCTGTCCTGTTTGGTTTCATATCAGCTTTGTAAAATAGGCTGTTATATGCATCTTGAAGATGTTAAAGCCAAACTGAAGTGCAGGGACTAGAATGTAGGCCTGGCTGGACACACCCTTCCATTGACTCATGGTTAGCTTTCTCAGCCAGCTCTTGTGAGGCATGCAGCCTGATAGATTGCTATTATGCCCATTTTACAGATGGGAAAGCAGGGACTCCTTGTAACCATATAGTTTGGACTAATACCTGAATGAAGATTTTAAGCCAATTTGTCTTAAAGAGTTGCAACCTTTTTCCAGCAAGGTTTCTGTACATTTGCATACAAGGAAAAATCCAGCAGGTGCCATTTACAGGTCAGGAAAAGGTTCATGAGTTAACATTTGTAATGTTTAAAAGTAGACAGGCATTCTGTTAAAAGTAGATAGGCATTCTGTTGGTGAAGACAGCTGGCATCAGACCACAGCTAGTACTGGTACAGAAAAGTTGAAATGAGGCCCACATGCATGTTTTCCCCCCAACACATCCAAATGTAAGTAGGTTGCATTTCTGTACTTGCAAAGCTGTGGAAATTTGGCTGAGAATAAAACGGAGGCTACTGTGGCTACCAAAATCTACACAACATCAACCCTCCATATTTGAGATTATCAGCCCCCCCCCCCTGTCTCCAGAATTCTGAGAGCTGGAGTATGGCGTACATGTTTAACACCACTTCAAGGCACAGTTTGCAAGTTTAAAACCTTACCTTGTCTCGGAGATCTTCAATGGTCTTGTGATATGCGCTGTAGTCACGGGTTGGACTCGGTCCCTGCTTTTGGTACCATTCTCGGATTTTAACCTCCAGATCTGTGTTGGCTTCCTCCAGGGCACGCACCTTGTCTAAGTAGCTTGCCAGGCGGTCATTCAGGTTCTGCATGGTTACCTTCTCATTTCCAGTAAGGAGGCCATCACTGACAGCCATGCTGGCTCCAAACCCACCTCCAGCACCACCACCAAAGCCCCCACCATAGCCTCCTCCAAAGCCCCCACCATAGCCTCCTCCATAGCCACCACCTAGGCCTCCTCCATAGCCTCCTCCATAGCCACCACCTAGGCCTCCTCCAGCCCCAGAGGAGACAAACCTTGCAGAAGAGACTGAGACGCCCCGGCCACCAGACCCACCGTGCATGCTTGGGGCCCTTAAGGAAGCCCCACCATACCCTCCACCTGAGACAGAAGAGGATTGCCTGAAGCTGTAGGAGGTCATTGTGAGAGGCTATGTGGAAACCAGTTGTTGGCAACAAAAATCACACAGTTAGTGCTGTGGATGTGTGAGGATCTCTCTCCTTCCCCTCTCTCTCCTTTTATTTCAGCCACTGTGGGAGTTGTCTGTCCAACCAGCTGATATGTGAGACCTCTGGAATGGACCAGCCCTAAACCACTTGCCAGCAAATAGATTTCTCCTCATTGGTCAGTCAGCATAAAGTGGGCTGTGTTTCCTTTCCAAGTACCTGTGTTTCCATCCCCCTTCCCCCCTATGTCTTATCTCTCCCCCCCCTCTTTTCCTTTTACAACAAAAGGTGTGATTCATGGTAGGTGGCTTTCTGCTCAGAAGAAAAACACTGGTAAAAAAACCTTACATGATAGTTTACTTAAGTGCAGCTAAATCCTTGAGCACGCACACCTGTCCTGACACACACTGGTTCTTTTGTCTATCCAAGTTTTTTTTTAAAAAAAACCTAACAAAGAACTTGAGGTGGGTAGTTTGCTAGATAAGGTGGGAAACACATAGCAATGGAACTGGGATCTGTGCTGGCATGGATGGAACTTAGATAAGAAATAGCTTTCTGCGACAGATGAGCTGAATGTATCCAGAATGTCTCAGCCAGTATTTCTGGGACAAAAAGGGGGAAATAAAGCCTCATTCAAACAGTGCTACTCTCAGTTTCTTCTGCTATTATTGTTAGACAGCAACTGCCAGGGGTTCCTTATATGAAACACAGCCCAATTTTTTTCATTTAGAATATGAGAATCCTACATTTCCATGGGTGTAAAGTCACTGGTCAGCTTTACATTGGCTGCACATTGAAAGATAGACAGCAGGATGTGAAACAGAACAGTTGAATGCAGTTTGGTGCATTTACTCTGATGCAGCTCCTCCAGGTCATTAATCTTCCACAGCATTCCTTAATATAGAGGCATGGTATGACCTGGTAGCCTAGCAGCACTTTCTCCTGAGCCAGCCAAATGGGATGTACTGTGCAGATCAGTCCTGCATCCCCAGTAGAACATAGGCCTTGTGAAAGTAGAAGGGCCTGGGCTTGAGAGGGTGGATATAAATTCTGCACATATCACTTCCTAGATTAGTTTTTGGCAACACTGGGAAAAGTTCTTGGGTATCAGGGCTTGGGAAAGCCTTGTGCATTTGCAGAGCTGTTGTCTGTCTTGGGATAAATGGGCTGATAGCCTGAACAGGTAAAAGGCAAGTCCTTGTATATTTGCACTTTCACTTGGAATCAGGTTTCTGCCTGGTGCAGATCTCATGGCTCTCCAGGACTGTCAGCTCCCATACAAACTTGTCCAGCTGTTGAGACCACCATGTGTGTGCCCTTCTCTTGGTGACTACCATAGACAAGAGTTTTTCTGTTGTGGTGCCGTGCCTGGGGAATTCCCTCCCTGCACCCATTCCTCTGGCCCTTACTCATTTGAATCTTTGGTGATTGGAAACCACAAAAGTGGGACGCAGATCATGTCCCCCCCTGCACCAGCATCTCTGGTCCCCCCCCCCTATCTCTGGCTTGAGCTTGCCTTCTCCCCTTGTCAAACCACCTCTGGCTTGACTCCCCCACCCTCACCATGCTGTATTCAGCTTGTTGTCCCCCACACTTGGGTGTCCCTACCTGCCTGCTCGCTTACCTCTCCCCTTTCACAGTGAGAGTAGAAGAAACAGATACGTTAAGGGGAGGCAAACCAGAGCCAGCAGCAGTTTCCCTTCCTTGCCTGCTCCTCATGGCTGTAGCCAGCTTTTTATGACATTTTAGGTTGCTACGGCAATGCAAAGTGTCACCTGAACCTCCCCCCCCCACAGCATCTGTAGATGTGTAGATACCAACACTAGGGGTGTGATCACATGAGAAATTTGGCCCAACATAGCCACCCCTCCCCACTGGATCAAATGGGCACAACCAAATGCCCTACCTCGGGCTAAAACAACTTCCACACAGATTCAGGTGGCTATCTTGGTGAGGCACTTCCATGGTGGGTTTCTGGGTGTCTGATTGCCCAGGTGCACCATGGAAATGCATGAGCAGTGTCGTCATCCCACTCCATTTCTGGCGCATCCTTTTTTCCCAACCCCACTCCAACATGTGCTTCAGTTCCCCCATAGACCGTGGCCAGGAGCTCATCTGCACTTGTCTGCTTCTGCGCACGCACAGCAGGACTTGGGGGTGGGGACCAACCCAGCCGCAGGTCTGTGGCTGCGGCGCATTAGCGATGTGAATGACTAACCACAGGCCCTCGGCACTATGATGCCAGCTTAGGGGGTGCTGTGTGATTGACACAAAGCAACCCAAACTCAAGCGGCTAATTTAGAGCCAATATACTGTCACAGCAAACTGCTCATGTGACTACACCTTAAGTTTAGTGGAGGCCATACCCAAAATTAACTTTTTAAGTTAAGAATCTTCTGCAAAACTGGGGTTTCCCTTGACTTTGCGCAACCCTACATTGTAGCTGTGGCTGGCCCTGTTGTGCAGATTTACCTGTCTGCATAGAAGCCACCCCTTGGCTATTTGATATGGAGACTGACTTCTTAGTTTGGCTGCCCTTGTTTCTTTGCTGCTGTAGCTTTTGCTGCTTTTATTGTATGGTGGGTTTTGATATTACTCCTGAATGTCAATGCCGTTGGTTTGTATTTAACATATTAGGGTCCTGTTCACATGGAGCATTTGCCCCGTGGAAGGCAAGATAGTCGGGCAGATTTTCTGGGCGCAATCACACCAGAACATCTGGGAGGCGTAGTGCACCCATGGCCAACCCATGGCATACCGCCAAAAATGTGGAGTTAAAAAATACCTGGTTGAAGGTAGTAGCAACCGGTTTGCCACGGGCTGCCTCCAGAATGCCTCGGTGTGATCACGCTGGCGCAGCGCTTTTCCCTCCAGCCCCTCGTTGACACGGAGGGATGGAACCGTGGCCTGCCTCCCCCCCCCCACATTATCTGGCCCATGTGACCGGGGCCTAGGTTGGCTTGATTGAATTTATAACAGACTGTGAGCTGACTGTGAGAGGGTGGAGTGTAAGTATTTTGGATAAATTACTGGATTGTATATTGGCATATTTGTGACATAGCCAATTAGATTAGTTTCCAAGTGGGTAGCTGAAATAGCTAGGGCTGAGGCGGGTCATGGGGAAACAGGAGGTCACTCCTGATGAGTACCAAATAGGGCCAGAGATGGGAGGCAGGGTTGAGAGCAGACAGAAGGTCAAGTCAGAGCAGGCAGAGGCAAGAGTCATGGGTAGGATGAGGATCATCTTCATATAAACAGGCAGTGCCAAGCTCCTTTCATATCAGACATATCAAAAAGTTGTTTAGGATTAGGCAAAGCTGACATAGCCCCAAACCTGCCCTGATTAGCTCTATCAGGGCCGAACTAGACGTGACTTGTGTCTGACACAGGGATGCCACTGCCCTTTTAAAGCCTAAAATGGGAGATTCAAAAATGCAATGAAGACATGGGTTGAGTCTGCATTTGTCTTTCCCACCGGTTTCCCAGCCTTCTGACTCTGTCTTTAACAAAGCTGTCTACATTTGGTTTCGTTTTCACACCTCAACAGTGCTAGCATACTTTTGCACATCCACATATGTTTATCATCTTCTCGTGGTGGCTCCACTGTCATTGCACCTCCCCACTGCTTTAAAAGAATCTTCTCCAAACAACATTCAAACAAGCATAAAGATGGCATCACAGCAGCACGAAACTGATTTAAAAATGCAGATGCAGATTCGACCATGGTGGGATGAGGCACTCTTGTTGCACCCCTGTGCCTTTTCAATTGCTGAATCAGGATTGGACCCTTGCAGAGATGGCCAGACTTGCATCTCTGATAAAAGATAAGACTTTACTTAATTTTATACCTACATGGAAATCCTTTATGGACTTCTTGTGTGAAAAAGAAAAAGAAATAAATTGATGACTTATGGTTTTGAAGATGAAAAGGCACTGCATGCAAGCACCACACCGCACTCCAGCCGCGAACGCTAACTCCACCCGCAAGCATCCCGGCGCAGCAGCTCCAGTGTGTGCCAGTTGCGGTGACCGGCATGACAGGAAAACATGCAGGTTCCGAGACGCCATTTGTCGGAACTGTGGGCGCATTGGCCCAAAGCAACCAGCTGGAGCCAGCCACCGCGTCACAAGGCGGAAGCCCACTTTGAGGACAAGGCAGCAGCTGAGGACCTATACCACCTCACACATACAGCGGGAAAGGTACTGCAACTCCCCGGGAAATCGCCCACCCCTAAAATTCTAGCCACTGTAACAATTGAGGGGTCCCCATGCCTTATGGAGATAGACTCTGGCTCTGCGGCCTCAATCATTTCCGAGGCCACGCTTAAACGCTTATGCCCAAAGGGGGGACCCCACTTGCGCCCATCCCCGGTGACGCTCATGGACTTTCAGCGAAACCGGGTGCAGATTAAAGGGGTCAGGACTTTTCGAGTACAATACGGGAAATTCAAGAGCCGTCTGGACTTGATCGTGGTAGAGGGCGACCTGGTCAGCTTGCTGGGTCGTGCCTGGTTTGAGCCCCTGGGGATTTCAGTCGAGGGAGTCCAGCTCTGTACAACACAGGATTTCAAAGGGATATGCCGGGAGTTTCCTGCCATTTTCAATGACTCTCTGGGCCGTTATACGCCCGCCCCCCGGTATCCCTGCATCTAGACCCCAAGGTGGCCCCTATCCGAATGCGTGCCAGGACAGTTCTGCTGGCAGTCAAGCCTAAAATCGATGCGGAACTGGATCGCCTAGTAGCCCAAGGTGTTCTGGAACCAGTCTCCCACGCGGCGTGGGAGACCCCCATAGTAGTGGTAGAAAAGCCGAATGGGGCAGTCCGCATCTGCGCGGACTACAAATGTACGCTGAATAAGGCACTACAGGACCACGCATACCCGGTACTTGTGGTTAGCCACGTACTGGCCACCTTGGGGGGGGGGCAAAGATCTTTGGGAAACTTGATCTTGCCTAGGCTTACCAGCAGTTGCGGGTTGATGAGGCGACTGCAGAGGCGCAAACTATTGTGACCCACCGGGGGGCATTCCATGTCAAGAGACTGCAATTCAGGGTGAGTGTGGCGCCGGGGTTATTCCAGCAACTGATGAACTCTCTTCTCAAAGGAATACCTGGTGTCACCCCGTTTTTTAATGGTGTAATGATCGCCGCCGCCACGCCGGCCGACTTTGCAGACCTCCTCCGCACAGTTCTCCACCGTTTCCAGGACGTCGGACTCAAAGTTAGAGAAGTGTCGGCTGGGGGTGCCGTCAGTGGACTTTCTGGGGTTCACAGTAGATGCAGAGGGCCTACACTTGACCCGAGACAAGGTTAAGGCAAGCGTAGAAGCCCCACCACCAAAGTCTAAAACTGAACTACAAGCGTTTTTAGGGATTCTCAATTTCTACCACACCTTTCTTCCCCACAAGGCAGCGGTAGCAGAGCCCCTTCATCGCTTGCTAGACAAGCAGGCCTCTTGGGTGTGGGGCCCCCACCAAGCTGCCGTGTTCTGGAATGTTAAAGAACTGTTGATCTCCAACTCGGTCCTGGCCCACTTTGATGAGGCACTACCAGTAGTTTTGGCATGCGACGCCTCACCCTGTGGCGTTGGTTCCGTGCTGGCACATCATCTCCCAGATGGGCGGGAGGTCCCGGTCGTGTATTACCCGCGCACCCTATCTGCGGCTGAGCGGAACTACCCCCAGATAGATCAGGAGGGGCTAGCCATAGTGGCCGGGGTCAAGAAGTTCCATGACTTTGTCTATGGCCAGCTGTTCACCATTGCCACAGACCACCGCCCCTCCTCGGCCTTTTCGCGCCCGATCGCCGGACGCCACAAGTCCTCTCCCCGTGGGTCTTGCGGTGGTCGGACTTCAATTACCAGCTACAACATCGCCCGGGGAAAGCTATGGGCCATGCCGACGCCCTTAGCCACCTTCCCCTGTCAGACGAAGTTGAGGATCTGGCTCCTGTGCACCTGGTCCTCCAGCTGGAGGGCCTACTGGATGCCCCAATCCAGGCCGCAGACATTGCTTGCCACTCGGCCCAGGACCCCATCCTATCCCAGGTACTGGGCTGGGTGGTGAGGAGGTGGCCTGTGAAGATAGAGGGCCCCGAGTTCACAGCGTTTACGGCCCACCGGGAGGAGTTGTCAGGCTGCCTGCTGTGGGGAGACAAAGGCTGCCTGCTGTGGGGAGACAGGGTTGTGGTCCCCAGCGCCCTCCAACAAAAGGTTCTCCAGGCCCTTCATGAAGCGCACCTGGGCATCGTTAGGATGAAAGGCCTCGCCCAGAGCTATGTCTGGTGGCCAGGCATTGACACAGAGGTAGAGGCGTGGGTGAAACATTGCCCAACCTGCCAAGCCGTCCGACCCAGCCCACCGGGCGCGCCGTCCCAGTCATGGGAATCCACACGAACCCTGTGGTCCCGGCTCCACATAGACTTCGCCAGACCATTCCATGGACTGCTATTCCTTGTGACTGTGGATTCCTACTCAAAGTGGCTGGAGATAAGCCCCGTCTCCACGACATCCACAAAGGCCACCATCCGCGCCCTCTGAAAGATCTTTGCCATCCACGGCCTGCCAGATACCATCGTCTCGGACAATGGGACGGCATTTACGTCAGAGGAATTCCAGCAGTTTTTCAGCAACAACCTGATCAAACACATCAGGTCGGCGCCATTCCACCCCAATACTAACGGCCAAGCGGAACACATGGTCCGGACAGCGAAAGAAGCGTTAAGCCGCCTAATGGAGGGAGACTGGGAATTTCACATCACCCATTTCCTCCTAGCGCAACGAACAACGCCAAACCCAGTAAGCAGTCGCTGCCCAGCGGAACTCCTCATGGGTCGGAGACCAACAATCCTCTTGGACCGCCTTCACCCCGATTGGGCTCCCGAACCACGGAACTCCTCAGAGCAGCGGAAAGCGCCTCGCGGGTTCTTCCCAGAGGACCCTGTGTTCGCCAGAAACTTCGGAAGGAGCCCGGAATGGATTGCCAGCCGCATCATTCGTCCCATTGGCACCGTCATGTATGACGTGTCTACAGAATGTGGGCAGGTCCTGTGGAGGCACATAGACCGTTGCATGCTCCCAGAACACCCAAACACGGAAATTCCTGAACAACGAGCAGACTCAGATGCCCCAGCGCAGGACCTCCCCACTGAAGAGTGCCAGAACTTTGCCCCAGTTCCCCTGGCGGCTGCCGAGGAGGCCCCGTCAACCGACGCTTCTGAGCCAGAGGGGTCTGCACCACCAGCGCATCCCAGCACAGCAGACGGGGTCCCAGAGATCCCAATACTAGCCCCCCGACGGTCCACTAGAGAACGGCGGTCCCCATCATACTTAAAGGACTATGTGACCTAGGATGGGTCCAAACTATGGGGGGAGGGATGTTATGTCCGCTGACCACCACCAGAGCTTGACTCTGGAAGAACAATGGGAACTAGGCTCCTAGTCTCTCCACTGGGGAACCAATAGGACCGTGGCGGGCGATTTAAACCCAGGTGTCCCCAGGTGTGTATATAGTTGGCCAGCCGGCTGTTGGTCTTTGTCTTTGTTGTGTACCAGTAAACTATGCTGATCACTACATCGGTCTCAGTGGTTTCTACATGCATCTAACCCACTACACTTCAACTCGACTTTTTAAACTTTCCTAAAGGCAACCCTGTTATGTGAAGGGTCATTGGAAAAGACAACAATGTTAAGAGAAGTTGAAGGCAGCGGGAAAAGAGGAAGACCCAACAGGAGATGGACTGACTCAGTCCAGGAAGCCCCAAAGGCCCTCACTTTGCAAGACCAGAGCAAGGCTGTTAATGATATGGCATTTTGAAGGACATTGATTCATAGGGTCACCATGAGTCAGAGGCGACTTGATGGCACTTAACACAGAAAAAGACGACCTCAGTTTTGTAAGCCCTGGGATCATGTTCATCGGGCAGGAGCCAATGGGAGTCTCTCCATCTCTTCTCCACTGCTAGCATTGCAAAAGACTCTGGGTTTTTTCTCCCTGTGGGACTTAACTGGAAGTAGCCAACTGCAGAGAATCAAAGTGACTATAGGGTTGCCAGCTTTGGGTTGGGAAATACTGGGAGATTTGGAGATGAAGCCTGAGGAGGGCAGGGTTTGGGTAGGACCTCAGCAGGGTACAATGCCATAGAGAGTCCACTTTCCAAAGCAGCCATTTTCTCTGAGGGAACTGGTCTCTGTCGCCTGGAGAACAGTTGTAATTCTGGGAGATCTAAAGCCACTACCTGGAGGTTGGCAGCCCAACTCAAGGTTCATATCCAGGCTTTTCCCCCTTCTGCAGTAGGAATCATGAATGAGGACTCGCAGAACCAGCCTGATTTCACAACCCACTGCAAAGTTTGAGAAACAGCTGAATCTTCCATGAAAAGAGAAAGATTTTGCACTTGTTTTTGCATTCAATGATCAACAGCTCCAACCATTCAAAAGATAAAGTGCAGCTATGACGTTTCTGCTGCAGTTGTTCACTGTGTGGGTTTTTGCTTGGGTGTGGCCAGGGCATTTATAGGTGACTTTCCTTGGTTCATTGCCCAACATGCAGTGTGTACCCAAACTGTCCAGAGTTTGTAAGATAAATAGCCCTCTGAGAATGACACACAATAGCGTTTCCTAGCAGATATTAACAGTGCTTCCTAATATCTCTACATCCTGTCCAGCACAGAGGCTAGAAAAACTTGCTAAACTAGTCCTGCTTTCAGAGTTTCTTAAGAAGGTGAAAAGTTAATTTCGGGGTGGTTGTAACCTTGGCAACAGGGGTCAGGACAAAAAGAAAAGTCACAAATAGTTGCAGTTCTCAGGGGTCTGTATATGTTGCACCCCTTCAAAAAATGTGAAGTCTATGACCATGAAAAAAAAATCAACCAGAATCAGTATGCAGACTAAGTATATCTGTACACATAGAATTATAGCGTTGGAAGGGACCTCCAGGGTCATCTAGTACAACCGCCTGCACAATGCACAAAATTCACTAATACTCCCCCACACCCATTGACCCCTGTTCCATTCCCCAAAGAAGTAAAAAAACCCCTCCAGGATCCCTGGCCAAACTAGGCTGGAGAAAAATTGCTTCCTGACCCCAAAGTGACAATCAGCATTTCCCTGGGTGTATAAGAAAGGGCCACAAGAACTAAGCACTGAGGCAACCCTTCCTGCATGACCGTGGCCCCGCCCTCAGCGTGACCGGCGTGGTCGCGTCACTTCTGGGTGACATGCATGTCGGGGTGGGGCTCCCCCTGGGGCCCGATCCGCCGGCGGTGGGGAATGGGCCTCTGGGGCGGGGGGTTCCCTGCCCCCCGGGGGGACTTGGCAAGCCTAGCTCTGTCAGGAAGTTCTTCCTAATGTTTAGCCAAAAACTCTTTTGATTTAATTTCAACCTGTTGGTTCTGGTCTAGGGTTACCAGACCCCCAGTCCTGCCAGGGGATCCCCTGATCTTCGGGGCTTCAATCTGCTGCCAGCCAGCTAGCCAGTGGGGAAACCCCACCCCCAAAGAGGCCCATCGTGTGTCAACATGGTTGGCACGATGACATCACACAAAAGTAATGTGTGCTTCGACACTCTAGCATTTTGGCTAAAATCTCCATGGTAACCATAGAGTTTTCGCCAAAATGTGAGAGCCTCGACGATCTCCAGCATGATGACATCACTTCTGTGTGACTTCATTGTGCTAACAATGTCGCACGCAGCAACGTCACCCCACTCCCACACTCCTGGACAGCTCTCTCCCACCCCCCTGCCGCTGGGACAGTTGGACCTGACAACTCTATTCTGGTCCAGCCTTCTGGGGCAACAGTTGCTTAGTGCTATAACCCTGTTTCCCCGAAAATAAGACCTACCCAAAAAATAAGCCCTATCAGGATTTCTATGTGTTTGTGGTATAAGCTCTAGTGTGTCTTCTTGAGAAAAAATAAATATAAGACAGTGTCTTATTTTCGGGAAAACACGGTAGGTTCTTCCAACCCCCCCCCTCCCCCGGCCACACTCAAACTGCAAACAAATTTCTTTCTAGATGATGTATTACTAAATCAGGGCCAAACTATGAATGGAACTCCCATTGATATTTTCTTTAAATAGTAAGTGCCTTAGGGCCCAGTTTGGATCAGAAGCAATTATTTATTTATTATTATTTATTCATTAAATTTATATCCCACCCTCCCCAAATGGGCTCAGGGCAGCTAACAAAAGAGGCACATGCCAGAATTGAACAGCTAAAAACATAATAAAACAATCCATCACAACAAAGTGCCGGTGCTCTTGAGAGTGGTTCTTATCGGTCCAAGATGGGGTTCCGTTGACCAGCCTAACCCGTCAGTATAAGTTCCGGATAATACTACTGTCATCCATTCGTGACCAGTTCTTCGGGTCATCTGGTCGTCTTCTCAGGACCAGCTCACATCCAGATCGACTCCACCATCAGAGATGGCAGCTCGGTGGTAGTACAGTGGCGGCGGCGACTCCTATGCAAAAGCCTGGCGGAAGAGCTCTGTCATGCAAGCCCTGTGGAACTGCACAAGGTCCCGCAGGGCCTGGATCTCCCCTGGGAGCTTGTCCCACCAGACAGGAACCACCACCAAAAAAGCCCTGGCCCTGGTTGCGGCCAACTTGATGTCCTTGGGGCCTGGAACAACCAATAGGTGTTGCGCCCCCGACTGTAGTGCTCTTGGGGGAACAATGTGCAAGGGAAGAGAGTTTTGAGTCTTCCTCTCAACAGCATGGTGCTTTCTGGGGCTAGGAGAGTAGGGAACCCCTCCTCTATCTTGAAACATGAATGGTGCAATAGAGGAGAGCAGAGTATTTGTATGTCTCTCTACCTGTACTGCATGAGAGTGTTTGGGGTGAAGAAAACTGGGTTTGGGGAATTGGGTGCCTGCTGGCATGAAGCTCCCAACATTAATTTTGTCACCCATTCGAGGACAATCTGCTGGACTCTTCCCCCTTTGCAGCATAAAAAGTCTGTCTTCAGTAAGGTATAATTAATTAGCATCAATAGAAGTCTTTCCCCATTGATCAAAGCTTCTTTTAGCTTCAAAACTGTTAGAGCCTTTATAAGCCAGGATTGGCTGGTAGAAAGGTATTGACAATTGTGGCAGAATTTTGGATTAAGGGAGGCTTGACTATTAATGTATAAGGTATAATGACTAGATGTAGCAAAAGCAGACTTTGGTTTCTTCCCATGAAGCACTGCAGTATGTCCAGTCCCTGCTTCCTAGTTGCAAAGCAGTGGCCGGCTGTGAATGGTTTCCCACACATACCTCACATTCCTTTAGCCAAAATGCACTAAGCCCCAAGGGTGAATATCTAGAGATTTTTGTCTATACCTCACCTGCTCTGGCCAGAGGCTTTGACCTAACTGATAGTCCTTAGGGAGGAAAAGTTTATGGTTTTATAGTGCCATCAAGGGAAGGGTCTGGCTACTGGTGTGATTGATGTATGTCTTTTATTATCTTGCAAAAGGGAATAGATATCATTAAGGTTACATTGTTCAGCACCACCTCCTGAACGCCCTTTTGGAGTCTTTGTGTGGTGGTCAAGAGACGTCTCTTTCTTAATTGTGTACACTGTCGTTTTTAGTGAACGCTGTGAGCTTTTTAAATATTATAATAAGGTTCAAATAAATAGATTGTGCTGCAGGCTTGTGTCCTCTTCTCTTTCCTACCAAGATTTGGTGTCCTGCCAGAATCCCATCCAGCCCAGTGAACCTAAGTGAAGCTGGTACACCAGGTGGAAGCCTGGTGACCAGGTAAAAAGTTTTTTTCCTACAACAACAATACATTCCCCCACTCCTCACAGTGGACATTCCCCAACTCTAACCTCCCATTTTAGTATACTGAAAGGATATCCTTTTTACATTAATACCAAACTGCCTTCTACATAGGATAGCTCCTGAAAATTAATGAGAATAATCATAGCAAATTTCTTGTGTGTGTTTTTTAATTTACAAATGAATATTGCAGGCTGTTACCAATGCTCCCTCTAAGCTGTGGAGTTTTGTGAGCAAAAATTCTACTTTGTGAGCTACTGGCATTAAAGTTGTGAGCGAGTGATTTGGCTGTTGCATAAATTAATTTGCTCTGGAGCCAACCTTCCTGAGCTAAGACAGAAATGTGTGAGCCAGAGGCTAAAAAACTGTGAGCTAGCTCACACTAACTCAGCTTAGAGGGAACACTGGTTATGTTTCCTGGGATTTTCCACTTATGTTTCCTGGGATTTCCCCCCCAATAGAATCCTCAAAATGAACCAGGCCATTGGAGGGGTGCCACCTCAAGTGACACCCCCATGGAGGCTTTGTGATAGGCTCCAGGCCAGAGGGCTTTTGAGGGGTAGCCTCTTTGATGGCAGAACACCAGAGAATTGAGGCTCCCCTCCGCCCTGATGGTCCAGCCGTTGTGTGGCCTCCGGGCACAAGCTGCTTTGACCGGGACAAGCGCCGGAGATCGAGTGGAATGGCGTTTAAAGTGTGTGAGGTCAGAGAAACTGACTGACAATGAATGTGAGTTCAGAATAAACCGGATTATTGTAAAAGCGGATTCCCCCCCCCTTCTGGCAAAAGTGGACCGAAAAGAGGGACGCCTCTTATGCGAATGAACTGATAAACAATACGAAGGGGGAGAGGGGAGGAAACACAACGAGTGTGTTTTGAGAGACTTACTTGAATACCAACATCGTGGGGCGATTTTTCGAGCTGGGGAGAAGCAGTAGAAACTGTAAACAAATCGGAAAAAATGGTGGCCCAGCAAAGAAAGCTGAAAACGAAACCGCCAGGCAGCCAGAGCCCAAAACCGGGAGCAGATGTCATTAAAATGCTAGCGGACATGCACGAGCTGGTGATGGAGCAACTCGATGGTATTAACCAGCAATTGACCGTGATGAATAAGAACTGCATCTCAGCAGTTCCAGCTGAAAGAAACGGAGAAGAAAGTGGAGCAGGCAAACGAGAAAATTAAAGAGAAAGTCACCACAAGTAAGAAATTGAAGAAAAGAATGGGAGAAGTTGAAACAAAGCAAAACAAAGCAAAACAAGAAAGCCGTTTGCTACAATTATAGATGGAAAAAGCTAACATGATTCTCAGGTTCCAGGGAGTTCCTGAAGCGGAGAAGGAGGACCTGAGGAGGTTGCTCAATGAGATCTCTGCTCCAGCAATAGGCTTAACAGCGGATGAGCTGGTAAAAGAAATGGAGATGGCCTATAGGGCATACTCCAATTATATTTTAAAAAATAGCCTGCCTGGAGAAATCGTGGTCAGATTCTCAAGAAGACAGACCAGAGATGCTATCTTAAAAGCGACATCAGCAACTTCACTGAAAATGGGAAATGTAATCATCAAAACCTTTAAAGATATTCCATTTGAAATCCGACAAAAGAGGAAAAATTATAAGGACTTAATTTCTTTCCTTCAAACCAATGGAATTTCGTATAGGTGGGCAATTCCAGAGGGTGTCATCTTTAAGATCAATGATAAAAGAGAGAAGATAGACTCCACTTTCAAAGCTAAAGAATTTTTGCGGTGCCAGTTGGGAACGGAGGAAGAGTCCAAGGAGGAGGAAACGAAATCTAGTGACTCTGCTACCTCGGGAATGGAGGAGGACTCTGCTGCAGAAACGGGAGCAGGTGCTGCCAGAGTTGTAGATGACTTTAGAGACAGAAAGCCGAAGTAAAGGCAGAAGGACTCAGATAGTAGCCTTTTGAAGCGAAGAATGAGAAGATGATCAGAAAGTTCTCTCATAACAACTAACATAATGGAATTGGTTCAATCTTCGCTCGAAGCACGTGCTTGGAAAAGGGCATTCAAGTTGAGATTTAAGCTATCTGACCCAAGTCATCACCCTCAGGCCGGTTTTCTTCGTCTCATCCTAAAGGACACGACATCCAACCCTTGGTTGTCCCTTCTTGCGGGTAAACTCAAGACTTTGGGAGTTCCGATTTCCTCACCTACTGAAGAGCTGTTGCCCTCCCAGCTCGAGGAAACCTTGAAGAAACTCAAACAGTTGGATTGGGCTAGCACCGTGGCCAGGGCCAGACACACCTGTTCTCCTTTGGCTCTGGGATTGCCCCCTCCAGAGAGATTTCTGGATTTTCATTCATCGCTACCAATTTCATCCCACCGCCGTGCCTTTATGCTAGCCCGCTTAAATGCATTTCCAACAATGGTAACGCTTGGCAGATTTGGAGGCTTACCTTACTCAGATCGCCTCTGTCTGTGCAACTCTGGCGAAATTGAAACTTTAGACCATCTGATGCTTCGCTGTCCCCATTGGACTCAAGATAGAGAGATATATATCATTCCTATTCTTACGAAGATGAATCTTCCCTTGCAACCTTGGGTGCTTTCAGTATTGCTATCTGATTCAAATGCTGATGGACTGATAAAAGCTAACGTGGCGTGGTTCCTGGCTAAGGTTGCCGCACTCAAGAAACACTGAAAGTTTTATCATCTTTGCAAACACCTACACCGATTTTTAATCTTTGGAGGATTTTAGTTAGTTGGCTCTGCCCCAAGTGTAGTTAGGTCTTTTTTATTCTCTGGGCTATGCCTGGGTTTTATATGTTTACTGATTGTGACTATGTACTTGTCATATTTTATGTCAATTTTATGTACCTATTTTACCCCTTTTGCATTCTCTTTTGGTCAAGACTTCGGTCATATAGACCCGTAATAAATTGAATTGAATTGAACAACTAACATATTAACATATACTGAAGCTGAGATAAACAAGAACTCTACAAGTATACTGTGATACTAACACTCATAGTATTAACACTTACACTAACGGATAAGATCTCCTCCTCTTGGGGTTTTAGTATAGTGTGGTTATCTATTCTTTATGCCTAGATGTAGTTACCTCCCTATTATTTTCTTTGTAGTTTTGTAGTTTATTGCAAAAATAAAAATATCCCTTCTGGGATTAAAAATAATAATAATTAGAATAGGCTACAAGGTGATCAAATGAATGGTAATGGATTAAAACAATGGATATAACAGCACTGAAGTATTGGATGTACAATATAAAGGGTAAAAAAATCAGTGGTTACATATAAGTGAATTATTTATATATGCAATCTGTGTTCTTGAAAAAGTAATACAGATGCATTTGTGATAATGTGAAAGAGTCTTGATGAAAGGTGGGAGGGTCCCCCCAAGTTCCAAAAATGGAAGCAATTTGCATCAGAATGCACAGCTAAATCCAGGGTTTATAGTTCAAAGTGCAGCAATTTGTGCTGAGATGCAGGTGTTGGGTCAATTGTTTTAAAGTTTTCTTACCTATATGTGTCTCATGCAAATGGGAGGCACAACTTGTGCCTTGCATAGGGGTCTGGAAGTAGCTTCAATATAAATTAAAGACAGTTGGCAAAGTTCTTTTTGTCATTCATGAAAGCATTTGGAGAAGCCATGGAGATGCATTGTAGCTGGCTTTGCAGGTTGCAGGACTGATGGTACAGGAACAACAAGATAGTAGGGGACTACCTTGTAGCTTGTAGGTTGCAAGTGACAGGTGGAGGTTGAGAGGTTACAGGTTAGGCGAGGCAGGAGGGAGCTGCGTAGTAGATGCAGAAGACTTCTAATTAGGAAAGTGGAGAGGTGGATGGATGTAGTGTGATTGCTCTGGGGAGCTGGTGTTTGTATGAACCAGGAAGCAACTGGAGGTAGAAGCGCAGGATCTCTTGCCCAGGAGTTAAAAACCAGGATAAAAAGTTGCTCGGTGAGACGCTTCCATGGTGGGTTTCCGGGTGTCTGATGGAAATATATGAGTGGTGTTTCCAGTGCATCCAGCGCATCCTTCCCCCCCAGCCCCACTCTGACATGCGCTTCAGCGCCCCCATAGAACGTGGCCAAGAGTGCATGTGCATCTGCTTCTGCACACACACAGTGAGACTTAAAAAAACCAACAACCCAGCCACGGGTCCATGGCTGCAGTGTGTTAGCGATGTGAACAACCAGCCACAGGCCCACAGCACTATGATTCCGTCTTCGAGGGCACTGTGTGATTGATGCAAAGCGTCCCAAACTCAAGTGGCTTATTTAGAGCCAATATAGTGCCATGACAAACTGCTTGTGTGACCACTCTGTCAACTGCAATACTTACCTAATGTTTATCTATTTACCTTGTTCTTAAATTATACTATATCTGCTGCTATTACTACTATACTATAATACTCAGCTATACTATAATGCTCGACATTTCTCTGCTACTCTTAGTTACCAAAGAGTTACATACAGCTGAAGCTGTATGATACAAAAATAAGTTAATACAGCCTAAATAATACTTGAATACCATGTTTAAGCAAAAGAAGCAGTGTTTTAGGCTGCATCAGAGGGCCTGCAGCCTTCTGGCGCCTCCCTTACAGTGCCACTTGTGTTGCTTAAGAACATAAGAACATAAGAGACGCCAATGTTGGATCAGGCCAAAGGCCCATCCAGTCCAACACTCTGTGTCACACAGTGGCCAGAAATACCAGTGCCATCAGGAGGTCCAGCAGTGGGGCCAGGACATTAGAAGCCCTCCCACTGTTGACCCCCCCCCCAAGCACCAAGAAGACAGAGCATCACTTGCCCCAGAGCCCCTAGCTATACCTTGTGGCTAATAGCCACTGATGGACCTCTGCTCCATATGCTTATCTAATTCCCTTTTGAAGCCGTCCATGCTTGTAGCACCCACCACTTCCTGTGGCAGTGAATTCCATGTGTTAATCACTCTTTGGGTGAAGAAGTACTTCCTTTTATCCGTTCTAACCCGACCGCTCTGCAGTTTCATGGAGTGCCCACGAGTTCTTGTATTGTGAGAAAGGGAGAAAAGTACCTCTTTCTTTACCTGCTCTTTCCCATGCATAATCTTATAAACCTCGATCATGTCACCCCTCAGTCGTCTTTTCTCCAAGCTAAAGAGCCCTAAGCGCTTTAACCTTTCCTCATAGGGAAAGTGTTCCAACCCTTTTATCATTCGAGTTGCCCTTTTCTGCACTTTTTCCAAAGCTATAATATCCTTTTTAAGGTGTGGTGCCCAGAACTGCACACAGTATTCCAAATGAGGTCTCACCATTGATTTATATAGGGGCATTATTATATTGGCTGATCTGTTTTCAATACCCTTCCTAATAATCCCCAGCATAGCATTGGCCTTCTTTATTGCAGTCACACACTGTCTCGACATTTTCAGTGAGTTATCTACTACAACTCCAAGATCTCTCTCTTGCTCAGTCTCTGCCAGTTCAGACCCCATCAATGTGTATTTATATTTAGGATTTTTGGCTCCAATGTGCATCACCTTGCACTTGGCCACATTGAACCCCATTTGCCATGTTGACGCCCACTCGCCCATCCTTGACAGATCCCCTTGGAGTGCCTCACAATCCTCACTGGTTTTCACCACCCTGAACAACTTTGTAAAATTCGGAAGGGAATCCATCTGGACCCGCTGTACAACTTTGTATCATCCGCAAATTTAGCCACTTCACTGCTTACTCCCATCTCTGAGGCACAGCTGTAATCAGGCCCCAGGAGAAGGTCTCAGGTCAAGACTAGAACATAGTGCAGTTTCGAGTGAGTGGGTTGGCTCAAGCTTTCTTCTTTCCCCACCAGAGGGAAGGGAAAGTTCTACCAAGCATCAGTGCAAGGTTGAGCCGCGCTGGAACAGGCTCCCTCTCCCCACAGAGTTTCCTTTCCACCACGGGCAAAACACCCTCCCCCTTCCAGACACTTCAGTGTTGCTATTAGAGGGAAGAAGCTGGAGGTCCATGAAGGACAGCTGAGTGTAGATAAACGATTAGGAAATCACCGCCCCAAAGCACAAGAGTATGGTGGTGCTGAGCACTGGGACTAGATCACTAGCTTTCTGCTATCCTGGTCCTGAATCTCAGCAGGCTATCCCACAATAGGCTTTCCTAATTGCTGTTTTCGGGATATATGTACTGGAAACTGCTCATCTAAAAGCCACACATCTGAGCCAAGGAGGGTGTGTTTTTTAAACTACCCACATGTTATATGGGAAACTGTGGAGAGAAAGTGGGGGCTGGGATTGTGTGCCATACAGCATGTATCCCCCAGCCCTAAATTCACTCTCCCATTCCAGGATATGATGAGCTATTTGGGGCTCTGCTCCCTTAGCAACTTAAAGTCTGGGGTTTGTGGAGTTGTGTGCAGTCCTTTAGGATTGAACACTCCAAATCCTAAATACACGCTAGGGTGTATTCAATTCAATGGAAAACTGTTTTTGAACTCACTAATTGAAACACCATGTAAAGCTTCGTCCTGGGCAAGGATCCTAATCACGCAATCCCTATTGGTAGCCCAGGAAGAGCCGACCAATCACCTACCATCCAGTTCCCTGAGAGGGAACGTCTGTGATTGGACGTTATTGTTACAATCCTATTGGTTGATATGTACAGTAGGTCGTGGCTACATTAGCCGGGAGAGTTTAAAAGAAGCACAACTGCAGTGCTATGGTTGTTCTGGTTGTTCTGAGTGTTCTGTTCTAGTTGTGTTACGCGTTGCTCAATAAAGCTGAATCACTTGCTGAAATCACTCTCTGACTCTTTGTTAAGTAGTTGACTTAACATACGCCCCTCCAAAAACAACCAGGACGCCTTTAACTTCAAAGTCATGAAAACTTTAAATGTTTATAACATCTTATAGTGTGTCAGGATGGCCAAGTGGACCAAAATGTAAGTTTCAGGAGTTTCATGCACCACCCTGGAGTATTCTAGATGCTGACGCAAGATGCTCCTAATAGCCTAATTTTTAGCGGAGGACCTAGGATTTACAACTAGAATGCCTACTTGCTTAATGTTCATGTTTCAGTCCCAGAGATCTTGAGTTAAAAGCTGTCATGGCATAAATAGTCATGACAAAGACCCATCTGTAAACGGCAAAATACTTGTACAAGCAGCTCTGATTTGAATTTGGGAAGGCAGTGTGTGTGTGTGTGTGTGTGTGTGTGTGTGAAACAACTTCACTTAATAGCATTTAAAATGCTATAGAGAGTGCAGGGAGCACTGGGCATGCTCAGTCTTCATCAGACTGTTTTGGAGGAGCTGGGTGCGTTCTTTTTAATTAACAGCAATCTTTCTCTGCATACCTTGGAGAATGCAGAAACCACTACATTGTATGTGGATGCTCAGTTGCCTTACTAATTTGCAGTTGAGTCATCCATCAGAATTAGTGTTGGAAGAACTAACAATAGTGTTCTTTGTCATTCTCATTTTTTTATTGAAAGGCTGTCATTTGGAAACTGTCTAGGGGCCCTGAAATGCAAAGAGCAGTTCTACAATCATTGTTGGCAGCAGGATATGGTAATATTCTCTCTCAAGAAAGAAAAGTTTTCTCAGGTTACCTAGAGTACCTCTTGCTAGTACTTGATTTCTAACCTGAGAGAAACTGGAGATTATGCCTGTCTGCTTGTTAAAGCCTCTGATGCACAACCCAGGTGTGTGCAGGCAGATGTGGGCTTCTTGGTAATATGGGGTTGGATCCAGACTAAATCCAATGGCGGGTTGAATAGTCCCCAACTCCTACTGGTATTCACTGATCTCCACAAAATGTTACTCCTGTGGGATAGGAGAACCAAAGGAATGACCTGAAATGGGGAGGAACTGGTGGAGGTTGTCAATTTAGTCTGGATGCAAGCCATGGGAAAACTTTGCACACTGAAAGAGGCACTCTGGATTCAGTAATATACTGGGAAATTGGAAGTTAGGGCAGACAAGCAAAAAAAGCAAACTTTAAAGATAGACAAGCAAGGCCAGATTTGGGAAGACTGTTCTTTCCATGAGAGATAGTTACTTCAGGAGTAAGTGTTGACCAACCCACAAGCAGGCATAGGCATAGAATCCGTGGGGGTGGTGGGGCATCAGCCCTCCCCCCCAGAATTTTCAGGAAGGGGCTCAGCCTCCCCCGGGGGCAACTGGTTCCAGCCACCCTTGCTCCCCCCACCCCATTCTGAAACTATGTTCAGTGGCTGGGTTGGGACCGGGAGGGAGGGAGGGAAGTTAGGGCAGGGGCTTGCTTCCTCCTGGAAGTGAAGCCCCACCCTCAGCTCCCAGCAGCCCGTAGTTCTGCCGGGCTGCACGTGGAGTCTGGCTTTCCTGTTTTCCTGCGTGCGCGCACAAAGGTAGGAAGCATGCTTGCCCAGGCTCTCCCTTACTGCTGAGTCCCCGAGGCGCATTCGTTCAGCCCGCCTCTCTGCCCCCCTCACCCAGCTACCAGTAAAATCAGCGCGGACCGGGAGGGGAACTTGGCCCTGCGGACTTGCCCTGCCGAAGAGAGCGCCGAAGCTCAGGGGCTACGGTCCCTTCCCACATCCCGGACGGCCTCCATGGCACCTCCTCCACTTCTTGTGCCTGGCTGCTGCCTTCCTCTGATTCCCCTTCACTGCTGCTCTTGCTGCTGCACACTGAGACCAAGTTGGACGGCTTTGTAAGGGCGTGGGTGGGGTGGGGGCCTGAGAGAGTGGAGTGTTCAGTGAGCCTGAGGCTGAGTAGTCCGAAGGAAAACTGCCTTTGCTCTCTTTGGAATACCCTTCCCGTCCTCCCCACCCATCTGTTGTGTTGCTTTTATTCTCTCTCTCACCCCCTGTTTTTAACCCCCCCTTCAGTTGTACTTCAGTTTCATCTGAGTGTGTGAATACCCCCTCTGCCCAGGCTTCTACTCTCTTTTTATTCCCCTTCTCCCCCCTCCCCCCACTTGGGCTGCCTCTTCATATAAATATGTGTGTTTTCTCCCCCTCTTTTGTTTCTTTGTTTTTAAAATCCCCCTTTTCCCAGTGTTTAATTTTGTGGCGTTTTATAGTGTTCTCTGTCACATTGTGCCATGGTGCTGATCTGGTTTGAGTCGCTGGTATAGTGCACACAGTGGCTGTATGCAAAGTGCATATCTGTTCTGTTCCCAGGGGCTGTCACTGGCTCCTCCCTATGATGTCACAGGGCCTCAGTTCTTTTGAGGACCTAGCACAGCAATGCCTCTGGCCCAGCCCCCCCCCGAACTTTGGAAAGTCTACGCCCTTGCTGGGGGGTGGGTGAAAGGAGAACACAAGGAACAAACTGATACTAGCTGATCCTCGCTGGAAGGACAGAAGCCCTTGAATGAATCTTGCTGCTGTCTTTTTGTCTCACTTTTCTTAATCCTGAAGGTTTGAGAGAATGTTGGGACAGAACACTCTTCATTCTTGCAGCTACTTCCTCGACAATTTACAGTTGCCATGGAATAGTTTGGGATAGTTTGTTTTGAATAACAGTTCCCTTTATAGCTTAGGGAGCCAGTTTGGTGTAGTGGTTAAGTGCATGGACTCTAATCTGGGAGAACTGGGTTTGATTCCCCACTCCTCCACTTGCACCTGGCTGGATGACCTTGGGCAAGCCGTAGTTCTGATAAGAGCTGTTTTTGAAAAAAGAGCAGTTTCTGTCAGAGCTCTCTCAGCCCCGCCTACCTCACAGGGTGTCTGTTGTGGGGAGGGGAAGGGAGTTTGTAAGCCACTCTGAGACACCTTTGGGTAGTGAAGGGCAGGGTATAAATCCAATCTCCTCCTCCTCCTCTTCTTCTTCTTCTGCTTCTTCTTCTTCTTCTTCTTCTCATTCCTCAGTTTCTCACACCCTTATTATTATTAGGCAATGAGCTGAAGTGATAAGGGTAACTGGTAATTGGAGATGTGGTAGTGGAATGAGCTGTGTGACAGAGTGTTGGACTAGATGGGTCATTGACCTGATCCAACATTTGGCTTCTCTTATGTTTTTATGCCAGACATTGCTCAGGTTGCTGATGGAATGGGAGAGATCCCTACGCTGTCCACCCAGTTCTCCTCTCCTTTCCTCCTGATGATCTTCCTGAAGGAATTGACTCCTCTTGCCCCGGAACAAAAAGCCCCATTCTCACAAACAAAGGTCCTTTCTGTATTTGCCTGCCACTTCAGATTTTCTCAGCATTCGTCTCAAGGTGATTTAAGTCCATGGCAAAACAGCATCCAAAACCCCATGTCAACAGCGGGTTGAAACTGGGCTGACCATTGAAGGGAGGTAATGCAATGCAGAATGGGGGAAAAAAACAGAATAGAAAGAAGGTTGAATTTGATTTTAGTGCAGAATTGCTTGGAGGACACCGTGGTAATCGTGGATTAAAAGGAGAGTGTGGAAAGGGCCAAAGGTAGCTGAAATGAGGAGAGGAGATAACATTACTTAACCATAACCCAAAATATCTCAGGAAGATATTTTTTTTCTTTTGTACTTGCTTATGATAATGGCTTTGCAGAAGAAATTTCATGATAACTGCAAATTACCACATGGGAAATTGTACGATCTCTTCTGCAAATCAGCTCTCTGTCTCCTGCTGACTAGAATATGCAACAAAAAGAGCTCGGGTGCTTGTAGAGATGACTCAGTACTTGGCAAACTTTCCTGACAGAGAACAGTGCTTGGGGGTTCTCTGATGCGTATCAGACTATATCCCCTACTTAATCATACACCTGCAAATCCTGCGGTGTTAGCTTGTACCGGATTCTGACTGAAGGTGCCAAGAGAAGGAAAGGCAAGAATACACGGGCATCTGAAGGGACAGGTCCTAACACATAAGACACATAGCAGCCTACTCACTGCTTGGGAAAAAGGTCTTGTGCAAGATGCTGTGCTGTTCACTGTAAAGAAAGAGGTGCGGTAGTGAAGAGCTGTCTTCTGATCCTAAATAGAATTAGTCCATAATCCTTGACCTTTTCAGACCCAGGACAAACCTTTAACCACAAACCACAACATGGAATGCATTTTTAAAATGTGTGTCATAGGTTGGAGCATGATCCAGTTGCGGACCATAATCTACAAATTGAAGACCAATGGCAACTTGTGTCTGAAGGTCGGCGCTGTGGTGGCTCAAGTGGTTAAGATGCTGAACTGCAGACTGTGGAAGGTTGGTAGTTCAGCAGTTCGAGACCCGAATGCGCCGCATGACGGAGTGAGCTCCCGTCTCTAGTTCCAGCTCCTGCCAACCTAGCAGTTCAAAAGCAAGAAATTGCAAGTAGATAAATAGGTACCACTTCGGTGGGAAGGTAACAGCATTCCGTGTGCCTTGGTGTTTAGTCATGCCGGCCACATGACCATGGAAATGTCTTCGGACAGCGCTGGCTCTTCGGCTTGGAAACGATGAGCACTGCACCCCTAGAGTCGGACTCGACTGGCTTTCGAGCAAGGGAACCTTTACCTTTTTACCTACATGTTGTATTAATGAACTTGCTTACACTGGTTTTCCCACATTCCCCACAACTACACAGCTGCTGCAGGGAACTGCTCCCCCCCCCAAAAAAAAGGCGAGCCCAAATGGGCTTGGAATGGTACTGCGGGGAGGGGGACTCCTGCCCTCCCAGCAGTTTTCTCAGAAAAAATCCATGCTGGGGGGAGTTATTTCACCGATTTTGCTGCTTCACATAGGCTGCAATCACACTGGAGGCTTGGTGCAATCTGGCGGCGCCTCTATTTGCAGTGGTTTGTCATGGGAGGGGGTGACCAGACAGCACACCCTGAAGTGGCCTCACAGCATGCTTACCCCGTGGTCAACTGTTCAGATTATTGCTGTGGGGCAACCATGGAGTGGTTGGTCGGGTGGCTTCCCCCCCCCATTTCTGATAGCAAGACGTTGGAAATCTAAAAGCACCACCCCATTTTGACAGCTGGAGGAGGCTGACTCCCAATTTGGTGTAGTGCTTAAGACTTTTCAATTAACCCCTTTCCCACCTTGTGTGTTGCAAAGCTGCAGGCAGAGGAATCGGCATGAAAAAAGAAAAAGGAGGCTTCTCAGCCTACCCTCCCCCCACCCTTCTCACCTCAAAGGACAGCTGCAAGCTTGCTGGTGTTCACAATGATGCAGTTATGCACACATTGCTAACTGACTAAAAATAAACAAAGAGCAAAAATGGAACAGAGCGATCAGACTTCCCATCCAGGTTGAGCTTGCAACAGGGAAATTCAGACATCCAGAAATGTGAGGTGAAAGCACTGATATCCATAAACACTAGACTTTTCCCGGTGCCTGATTACTCCACTTCCAAAGTAGGGCAGAATGGGGTGGTGATGACTGGGGCACAGAAGGCAGATGTTGCTGTCTGATCATGCTCTTTAAATTTGCAATGGTACCACAACTATATTGACACAAACTGCTCTTGTGACTGCAGCCTTGAAGAGCTTTTGTACTCATTAGCCAAAGATACTCACTTTTACCAATTTTCCTGTCTGACCTGTCTCTCTCTCTTTCTCTCCCTCCCCCTCTATATAAATGTATAAAACTTTGTTTATTGTTTTTCTTTTAGGCTTTAATTGCTAGGCTTGTTTTAAACTGCCTTGGCAGGGCACTCCTTTATAAGACAAAATAGAGGATGTAAATATTTCCAATAAACAAACAGGTGTACACAAGTGTTTAATCCAGTCCTCCATTAATGAAGCTGATGATTTATATGATAGAGATGCAATTTCAAAGGAACAAGTCCTTCCAGTTCAGTTGTCTTTAGGAGATATTGACCTGGGACGTGGAGCTTGTTATGACACATCACTAAGCTAGTGCTATGGTAGATGGTCTGCTGGAGGTGGAAGATAAACCAGGCAAAGTAACGTCTACTCTGGAACACAACCAGGAGTCATTTCCTGTGGGAGCACACAGGAGCGGAGCTCCGGCAGTAAGGAGCCCAGGGGGTGGGCACATGCAACAAGCCCCACCCCCTGCTCCCAGCAGTCCTCAGTCAGGCCACAAGGAGCAAAAAGCAGCCAGGTAAGTTGCAGAGCCCCCCCCCGGCCCACCTTCAGGTACAAGCTCTCCCTCCTCAGTGAGGGCAGATCTGTGCATTCCCCCCCCATAGCTAGCAATCTAATACAGTCCAATGGCACCTTTAAGACCAAGTTTTATTCAGGTACAAGCCCCCCCCCCCCTGTGGGGGCAGATCTGCCCGCCCCCCCCCCCCAAGCTAGCAAGCCAAAACAGTCCAGTGGAGTCTGAGCAGTGGGTGTTGCCTTCTGACACACTTTCAGTGATGTCAGGGGGTGTGGCATATGCAAATAAGTTTTGCTAATAGTTTATGCTAATGAGCTCCTGTACCTCTTTTTCTATGAAATGACCCCTGAACACAACAACAGTATTTGAGGACAAGGTAGATTCCATGCAAATTTGTGACAGAGAAAATTAATCCTATAAGAAATACCTGTCATTTTATTGTTTGCATACTGAGGCGCTTTTTTGTAAATAAAAATTAGACTTTCATGAAAGAGACAACAGACAGTATAAACAATATGGCCATATATTAACTGTTGTGAGAATTACGTTTGCAAAAATGTGGAAACAGGAAACGTCACCGTCAAAACAAGACTTTGTAAATGACCTGATGGAAGTTATTGAATTAGATAATTAAACTTTGAAATTACGAGGAAGAGAAGAATCAAATTTCTTTAAAATGTGGTCAAATGTCTATAAATGGATGGAAAATTACACATGAGTTTTTCATATTGTTACATATGTAGCTCTCTTACCAAAATGAGCTCGTTTATTGACTCTTATTAAACTTATGGGAAAGGTAGGGTTCCGAGGTGTTTGGGGAATGGGATAGGTGGTGGTTGGTACTGTGGTGGGTTTTTTTTGTTTGTTTGTTTTTCATGTTTTTCCTTGTATTGATGTTGAACAAATAAATAATTATATATATTAAAAAAACATAATATGGCCATAGTGGGCCATCATACACAATTCTGAACTTCATTTCTGGAAATTCAGACCTTCCCATCTATCTTTACCCACTGAAGTACCACAGCTGTATCCACATTTTTAAAAACTGCTTCTCCAGTAAACAAGCAAAATAAAGATAAACTATATGCAGATAATATGTTCTATAACAGTTTAAAGATGCACTTTATTAAAATGCACTCAAGTTCTTTATTGCTCTTTTGGCTTTTTAGAATCTGTTTATTAAATTGTCACTTGGCCGCTATTTTGTGATGATATAGCTATTCACCTTACATTTCTAATATCCTGCAAGTACATGTATCTAGTACTTTTTTAATACAGAAACAAGAAGCTGTCTTGATAGCACAGACAACAGGGAAACACCCAGACAAACCACAGTTTGCAGTTAGCAGAATTTGGGATGTGTAACCATTCAAGATTTGCTCCAACCTTTAGTACTGGAGGTGCACATCAGTCATAGACAGCACAAAGATCTGTGGGGTAGTAGTCCCATTCCTTCCATTGGCCCCTCTTCTTCTATGTTCTGTGCTACTTGCCACACCTTCCCTCCCTCCACTCTTGCCATCACACTTGTATTTCCCTTCAGTCACCTGTCATCCTGTTTCTTCATATTCTCCCACCCAACCACCAGCCCTTTCCTTCCCACCTGCTCCACCTGTACCCCCCCTTCATAACTGCTCTTCGCTGGCTCTTCTCATTACAACCACTGCACTTCCTTCCTTCCCTCTCTTCAGTCCTACTCTCCACCCAACTCACCTCCTTTTAGCACCTCGTAGGTTTTTATAGTAGTTTTTATACAGTGCCACTCTGGGTTGCTCTGGCAATGCAAAATACCACCCATCCCCCCCACACACCGATATATTCTGGGGGATGGGTGGTAGCCTCCACAGATTTTTAAAAATCATATTGTTCTGCAAAAACCATAAACCTTAGCTCTGTGTGAACTCCTCTTATGATTATTTTGATCTGAATGCGTGGCCACATGGGTGGCAAGAGATATAAAGCGGCTTAATTTCTTTTCTCCAAGATGAAATAGAGGTATGTAACAGACAGTGAATGGTTAATGTGCTAGCTTAGTCTGAGAACCTTGATTGACAGTAGATTCAAATGGTATTCTACAGCAGAGAGGGGCAGTTAACAGTGACAGTTAAGAGTGGCACTTAGAACTGCTAAGGGCAGTTAAAAAGAGGGAGAGTTCCGAGGAAGATCATGGAATAGGGAAGTGGGGCAAGTAGTCCTTCCCTGAGGAAAATAGCTCCTAGTAAAAGGGAGGGGGTCAATCAAATCAGTCAATCCTAAAAGAAATCAACCCTGACTGTTCCCTGGAAGGCCAGATACTGAAGATGAAGCTCAAATACTTTGGCCACCAAATGAGAAGGGAGCACTCACTGGAGAAAACCCTGATGCTGGGAAAGATTGAAGGTCGAAGAAGAAGGGGATGGCAAAGGATGAGATGGTTAGACAGTGTTATTGAGGCAATGAACATGAAATTAAGCCAACTCCAGAGCACGACGAAAGACAGGAGGGCCTGGCGTGATATGGTCCATGGGGTTGTGAAGAGTTGGACTCAAGTGTGCAACTGAAGAACAACAACAAAGGGGAGGGGTGATAAAGAAGGAAAGGGGGTGGTAAAGCAGGAAAATTGGAACTTATGTGTGTGTTCCTTCCTTCACAAACTTAAGTGTTTTTGAGACAAAGAAGCTTATGCAGTGACTGCCAAGAGATCTCTCTCCACAGTTTTAAAGACTGTCTTAAATCAAAACAGCTAAATTTTTGTGACAAGGTATCTGTTGTACATAGTTATACAAAGTCACCTCATTCCTGTTGCTTGTTCACCTGCCAGACCTACCTGACAGATTGACTTGACCCTTTCCCCTACAAAAGTGAAATAAAGCAGTTCATTTGTTTTGAATTACTATCAGCCTCTCATGTGCCATAATCTGAAGGGTTTTTGTCAGCTCCTCACTTCCATAGGCTGGGTCAGTGTAATTCTGTGTACATGGAACAGACAGAGAAACAAAGAACATGAAAAGGGACTGCTCAACGAAGAAGAAGAAAAAGGGAAGTGGAGAATTACTATAAGGTGGTACTCAAATTATTATAAGGTGGTACTCCACTAGGACATTGCTCTTCTTCAGAAGAAAAAAAGCAGCTTTCCCAACAAGCAATATTTATGAAATCTGTGTCCTGCTTATGATCCCCACTTTTTGATGAAGCCAACACTGCACACTTGAGCAGAGGCTGAAGCTTGTCCAAGCAAGAAAAAGGGCTACATTGATAGAGTTTTAGCCCAGGGGTCATTTCGTAGGAAAAGAGGTGCAGGAGTTCATTAGCATAACTTATTTGCATATGCCACACAACCTGACATCACTGGAAGTGTGTCAGAAGGCAACACCCACCACTCAAGCTCCAGTGGACTGTCTTGGATTGCTAGCTATGGGGGGGATGCACAGATCTGCCCTCATGGAGGAGGGAGAGCTTGTACCTGAAGGCGGGCGGGGGGAGCTCTGCAACTTACCTGACTGCTTCTTGCTCCTCATGGCCCAAGGGCTGCTGGGAGCAAGGGGCAGGGCTTGTTGCATGTGCCTGCCCCCTGGGCTCCTTAGTGCCGGAGCCCCGGTCCTGTGTGCTCCTGCAGGAAATGACCCCTGGCTTTGCCCAAAATACAGGTAGCAAAACAGCTTAACACTACCACACCCAATGTATTCATTGCAGCTTCAAGGCAATGCAGATTTTCTGTCATCTTTCCTAGCAGCTGACCTTGTACAAATCCATAAACAGGGGTAGGAAGACACAATGCTAGAACTACTGAACATCCTGTCCTCTAACAAGCACACCCTACTAATCTCCTCCCCAATCCTGTGGCCACCGAAAAAGAGGAGGAGGAGGGAGGAGGGAGGAGGGAGGAGCACACCCTACTAATCTCCTCCCCAATCCCTGTGGCCACCGAAAAGGAGGAGGAGGAGGAGGAGGAGGAGGAGGAGGAAAGGACTGCTGGCACAGAAATGAAGATGGGTGTTTTCATTTGCACAAGTCTGAGTGCAGACAAACATGCATTTAGAACTGCAAAGAAAAAGCTGCTGTGAAGATTAATTTGGCATGCTGATGAAGCATCAAACATCACCTTGCTTTTCCGTGCTCCTAACTGATCCAAGTATAAGCAGCTTTTGCTTATCTAATGGGCTTTTGACTTACTATTTTTGCATATTCTAACATGTACTTTAAATACATGATGGTTGTACTGTATTTCATTATTGCAAACATAGAGAGATATGCAACCCTATGGGCTTTACCCTCTGTTGGAATTTTGGTGGGGGGAGCCATTTCTGAGGAGAGATGGGAAAAAGAATTTTCTGAGGAGAACACCAGAGCAGCCTAAAGTAGAGCTGCAGCCTTTGGAGTTCTCCAGCAGCACCAAGACCCCAAAAGTAGCAGCAGCAGCAAAGAAAGCCAGCCAACTTGCATGAAAGATGGAGCATGAGAGACTACAGTATTCCCTCTAAGTTGAGCTAGTGTGAGCTAGCTCACAGTTTTTTAGCCTCCAGCTCACACATTTTTGTCTTAGCTCAGGAAGGATGGCTCCAGTAGCCAAATCGCTCACTCCCAACTTTAATGCCAGTAGCTCACAAAGTAGAATTTTTGCTCACAAGACTCCACAGCTTAGAGGAAGCATTGCTTTCAGAGTGCCTCACAGAGACAATAAAACTCTGTTATCACATCTTTGGTTCTAATTTTCAATTGTGTTGCCTGAGCATGTGTACTAGTTTAATTACCCATCCCTCCTTGTTGAATAAACCCTATGTATATTTTTTAAGTTCTACTTATGAAAAGCAAAAGGTGACTATAGGGTCTGGGGAGCTGTTTAAAATTCTTTTGTCTACTGGTAATCTGCCCATTAAAAAGTTAGGGTTTCCAGTCCTCTGCTGGGGGTGGGGGAACCCCCATGCTTGGGTCCCTGCCCTCACCACTGATCAGCTGGCCTGCAAGAGGACTTACTGGCAGCAAAAGCAGGCATAGGCTGGTTCACTGCCAATGCAGTTATGTCACTTCTGGAAGTGATGTCATCACGTTGCCAGTGCCATGGTGACAGTCTGGTATTTGGGCAAAACCTAATGGTAAAAAAATGACTTCTGCCATAGAGTTTTTGTCCAAATACCAGATCATCCCCACATTGCCAGTAACATGATGCCATTTTCGGTATGTGCCAGCAGTGACATCACTGCAATGCCAGTAACACTTGCCTAGGGCTTCTTTTGCTGCCACTAAGTTACCCAGGGAGTACAGGCAACCATATAAGAAGTGGAAGCCAGTAGGCTGGAGGCACTGCTGCTTTCTCTTTTTTCACTCTTCCCTTCCATTAACCAAACCAGATCCCATAATTTCTTCCCTCAGTTGGGACTTGTGGGAGAATGGGGGTTACACATGCAAATAATACAAATCACATGATCAGAATCCTGTTATCCATGCTTTTAATGCTTCTGGCTCTGCAACTGTAGTATGTATGGGGAGGTTCCTAGCCACCTATTCTGGAATTACAATTGATCTCTAGGTGACAGAGATCAGGTCCCCATTGGGAAATGATTGTTTTGGGGGGTGGACTCTGGTGCACTGCAGAGGTCCCTCCCCTCTCCAAACCCTGCAGAGGTCCCTCCCCTCTCCAAACCCTGTCCTCCCCAGACTACACCCTCAAATCTCCATGAATTTCCCAACCTGGAGTAGGTAATTCTACTATATTCTGATTTTCAGAGGTCAAATTTCCCAGCTCAGACAACATGGCCTGTGTCATTCACCAAAACCCAAGGTCTGTTTCCGACAAAGCTGATTAAGAGTCTACTTCACATATCTAAGGCCACCTAAGCACAATCAGACCTAACCTGATCTGAAGCTGATCTCACTAGTGATAAAGAAGATACAGCTTCTGTCAGTATGCAGTGCTTATTTGTGATCAGAGATATCATATTCTGGGATCTGTAATTTTTTATAGATTGTTCCTTCATATTAAAAACAGGGCAGCTGTACTTAATTTTTCTTTCAATCTCTCAGGGTCCAGGGAAGCTGCCAACACCGCCCACAGTCAAGCAAAGATCTGGCACTCCAACAATACACCATGTGAAATACACAGGCATGCTGATACCACCCACAAAGGGGAAGGCGTATTTACATCCGTTCCTGTGAATACATCACTACTGGAAGCTACAAGAAATAGATCAAAAGAGAGGCTGCAGCACAGATAAACAGCTCTTCAGTTTGAGCCTCAATAGCTCAAAGAAAAAAAATATATTCCTGTAGTCGAGGGGGGGGAGTGAGGAAAGGAAATCAGGTGTAACACTGCTTTGGAACCTCCTAAAGTGAGACAGAAAAGGCTTTCAGGAATAAGAGCTTTCTTTGATCATGAAAGAGGGCTTATTTAGAAAGGAGGCCAGAACATGTCAAGAAGGTTTAGGCACAATAGCCACAAAGTAGTTTATAGATCAGTGTGCTGATAACAGGCATGTGGATTAATGCACAAAACAAAGAGCAGAGAAAGATACTAGAAGCATGAGTCAAAACTTATATCTTACATTTCAATAGTTAGCCAAATTGGACTGCTATGCTGAAGGAAGGCTGAGAATGCAATCATACCTCCTGTTTAAACTTCAGTATCAAATTTTGGAAGTCACATTTTATTAAATCCTGCTTTGCTAGAGATAGCCATACTGTGCATGCTCGGCAGCCTCCCCCTCCCATCGGACTCTTGCTCCCCGGCATCTGATCGTGCCGGGGAGCGATGCTGAGGGGATCCGTGGGATCCCGCCGCGGCGTCTCAAGTTCGGTGCAGCTCTGATTAGCCACATTTCAGCTATCCCGTGTGGCAACAGCCACATTTTATTAAATCCTGCTTTGCTAGAGATACCACTGTTTTGTTTATATCTGAAGAAAAAGATGGCATTAAAAGCTAATTACAACTCCATTTAAAGTGAAATTTCAGTTCAAATGTATAGATTACAGCTTGGAAGAAACAAGAAAAAATAAATAAAATCAAAAGAGGATTGATCATTAATTTCCTACAAGGGGAAGAATGGACAGCCCTACATTCCTTTTTTATTCCTGCTAAATTGTGACCAAAGCTGAATGTGGCAATTTCTGCTTGGTTATATCTCTGTAGTAACTCAATCAAGGAAGCCATGGCCCTCAGTTTGCAAGATCTGAGTAAGGCTATTAATTTGGGAGATCATAAATGCATAGAGTCGCCATAGGTCAGAAGCAATCTGATGGCACTTAGCACATACACATATCTCTAAGATATTCTTACGGAGCAAAAAATGAGTGAAGTAAAATTAGCAAAATTTCTCATAGGAATTCTGCACCTCCTAGCTGGTAAATCTGATAGTGACTTATGCCTCAATACATCCATGTGAACAGCGTTGTTTGTTTCAATGGGCTTTGCTTCCAAGGATTGCAGCTGTAGCGAATTTGAAAATTTGTCATTTAAAACTATTCCCTAAAAATAACTACAAGTAGAATATGGATAATAAGCCTTCTGGAAACAGTTTTCTCATTCTAAAAGAGATCTGACTGTTGTCATAGAGTTTCATGCAGGAAATAGTTTTAACCATTTCACAGCAAGCCAACAGGATATAACACTGGTGTAGGCATGTGCATGTTGAGACAGCATATATAAAGGCAGGAGAGGCCCAATGAGAGTATTAAGGAGAGAAAAGTACTTTTTTGCTGACTTCAAAACCTTGACACAAAAATCAGGAAGAAAGAGAAATGATTTCAAAAATCACCCTCAAGACATCCCTCAAAAGTCACAAATACCTCTCTTTTCTGTAGGATGCATTTTAACTGACAGTCTTTCTACCACACTGAAGAAAAAGAATGGCAAAATTGGAGATGGGTGACTGTTGTCCAGGGCCCATAAAATCTGCACTTCAAGGGATGTAAAAGGGAACCTCCCATAAAACAATCTCTCTATATAATAATTCTGTTTTGGTGGTGGCACTCTCCTGAACATTCCACATGCTCCCAAATCAGTTGGCTCCCTGATCTGTCACTCAGAAGCTGTCCCTATCCACTGGCTGCATTGTCTGAGTCTCATCTCCAATACTCTAAACAGTTTGCTGTTCCTCTCCCCCCAATAACCAGTTGGAACACAGAGGTCATTTGCATATGTGGCCTGATTGGCCTTTGCCTCTAACATTCTAAACAGTTTGTTATTGCTGTTGGGAGTCATTGAATGTGTCCTGAGGTAAAATACATATCCCAATTTTCCCTTTAACGGTCACTGAAGTTGCCAGTCTCCCTGTGGGACCTAGAGATCTCCCAGAAATCACCATGTTCCCCAGCCACAGCACATCATTTCCCCTACAGAAAATTTCCCAGCTATTACAATGGTGCTTTGGGCAGTGGACTCTATGGCACCCCAAACCCTGCCCTCCCCGGGCTCAACCCCTCAAATCTACAGGTCTCATCCTTCCCTTAGTATTGCAAGCCTCCAGGCAGCACCTGGAGATCTCCAAGATCAGTTCTCCTGGAAAGAATGGCTGCTTTGGGCAATGGACTCTATGGCATTATACCCTGCTGAGGTCCCTCCGCACCCCAAACCCTGCCCTCTCCAGGCTCTTCCTTATAGTCCAACTCTCGCAGCCATACATGACTACTGGGAATACCATTGCTTTGACCATGCGGACTTTTGTTGGCAGGGTGATGTCTCTACTTTTTATCATGCTGTTTAGGTTCGCCATCGCTTTCCTCCCAAGGAGCAGGCGTCTTTTAATTTCATGGCTGCAGTCACAGTCTGCGGTGATCTGGGATCCCAGGAACGTGAAGTCTGTCACTACTTCCACGACTTCCCCTTCTATTTGCCAAGGAGTGATGGGGCCGAATGCCATGATCTTAGTTTTTTTGATGTTGAGCTTCAAGCCCACTTTTGCGCTCTCCTCTTTTACTCTGAGCAAGAGGCTCTTGAGGTCCTCTTCACTTTCTGCCATCAGAGTAGTATCGTCTGCATATCTGAGGTTGTTGATCTTTTCCCCAGCAATCTTAATTCCCGCTTGTGATTCATCTAGGCCAGCATTTCACATGATGTACTCTGCATATATATTAAATAAGCAAGGCGACAATATACATCCTTGTCGTACTCCTTTTCCTATGCGAAACCAACAATGGGCCTTACTCCTAGTATATTTAATATAGATGGATCCTTGTGGCCATCGATGTTTTTTCTGTCACTGTAATTGGCTTACTTGTCTTATAGTTGAAGACAATTTTGGTTTTCAGTAGTGCTATGACATTTGAAAGAAACAGTAACCAAGGTATTACTGTAAATCACAGAAGCCTGTATTTTAAAAAAGTTCATTCCTGAGCTAATAAGGGGAACTTGTTCTAAAAGGAATGACCCATTGAAAGCAAATGGGTCACTCAGAGCTGCTTCATATTCTGTCTTTCCACTCTCTCAGCCATCCTCAAAACATTACAAGGTTCAGAAGCATAGGAGTTCAGTGAACTTAATCATTCCATTTAGGAGGAGGGGAAAGTGTTTGCCACACGTGTAATATAATGTTATATCTATAGAACTAAGCCATTTTTGGAATTCAAGCCTTAAGCATCAATTTACAAATGTTTCAGTACCATAATTTATTTGCCAGTCACAGAGAAATACAAGTAGTGACATAAGTAGCAAAGAAAGCTGTTATGAATTTATGCGTATTTTACTGTCAAATTGGTTCATTTTCTGCATAGGAACTCGGGATAGCACAATTGTTTTTACTGCAGCCTTGAACAATCAAAAGCACATGAGATCTAATTTCTAAACTAAATGCAGACTTTCACAGTATCTAAATTAGTAAGTTTACAAGATGTAGAATCTGTTGGCCCAAGCCAGTAATTCCCAATATATATGAATCAACTTATCTGAAATAGTGCTCTCTCTTTCATCGTTCAATATATTTATCATATTAGTAATGGTTTTAGTCATTTATCTTGAATGTCAGTACAGAAAACATCTCACCCACATAATGTGAGCAGGAGCTGATCTCAGTCACTCACATAGGTAGCAAACTGTGCCTGTCCATAACTCTCCACTAACTGCAACCACAACATCACAGATCAGCATCACAACAGCTACCATGTACTTTTCTTCCCTTCTTTTCTTAAAGCTCAGAAAGAAAACCAATGGGCAGTGACCATAGATCTTCCTTTTGTTTTTCTGAATAGCATCTGGCAGGTGTGGTGCAGGGGAAGAAAGAGTGAAGGTCTAGAAAAGCAGAATGAAGGAGGCCAAGCGGGTCCTGTCCAGGGTTTTTTTTTTGTTTGTTTGTTGTTGTTTTTTGGTAAGGCTGACAATACAAAAAATAATGGTCTAGATTATTGAGGTGAGAAAACAATAAAATAGACACTTCTGTTTAACTGTAACATATTTAGTAATAAAACTATCTTGTTTAGTGAGTGAACTTGAGAGGTCCTTCAGATGATCTGTAGCTAAACAAAAGCAGGCAGTGCCTGCTGAGTCACACGGTTCTGCGAATGTTGCAAAGCAGCCCACAAAACAACTGCCACAGTTGCAGGAAGTCACAACAATAGATAATTTCATGCATGTCAGGAGATGCATCTCTTATACCTCAGAAGGCACACATCTGGCAAGGGTAGGCCCATGCACAGGCAGAGCCCGACCCAGAACCTAGTCGCCCATGCTCAGACCTGTGAGCACAAGGGGTGGAAGTAGGGTTCCAGGGCAGAAATGCCATCAGGAGGCAAGGCAAGGGGCAGAAATGGCATGATGTGACACACCTATATCACTTCCAAGTGAAAACCAGGATGTGACATCATCATGTAAGGTGATGCTCTGGAATGCTTCCAAAACTCTTTGGTAATACCATATAGTAATACCAGGGTAATATGGTAATACCCTATGGTATATTATTACCATATGGTAATAATAAGGTAATACTATAGGGTTTCAGGGAAATTCCACAGCATCACTTGAAGCACAGATGTCACTTCTGGGTTTTCATGTAGATGTGACATCATTCCCACTCCCCATATTTTTCCTGCCTGCCTGGATGAAAGGGTGGGTGTGTAACCAGCCTCCTGGGCCCTGAACCTGGGTCTTTCCCGAGAGACACCCCAAAGCAACCTCTGAACCTCCACAAGCAGCGCCCTCATAAAGTCAGGCTTGGCTGGGAAAACTCAGGCCAAGTGAAGATTCTCCAGGCTGGCTGCACTGCCAAACATCCTCCATGCAAGCAACCCCCTTCCCACTCTTCTCTTCTGTCAGCTCAGTCCAAAAGGACTAGAATGGGCAGGTCTCTGCTCTCACCTCAGGCATCTTCTACTGACCAAATGGCTAGTCTTTTGTCTTTCAAATGTACAGGGAGTGACAAAGAACCTCTGGTCTGTGCTATTGTCATGAATGAAGTAAGGTGCATGTTTCCAGCCCCAACTTCTGTTTCACTTTTATGTCAGGAAATACCTTTGGAATAATCCTCTCATTCCTGTCTCCATATATTTGTCTAAAATATCTGCATTCCTACACCTATGCCAGACCTATCAAGGTAAACATTAACTCTCCATGTCTAGTAAATGGTCTCCCATTCAGGTTCATCCTGCCACACATTAAGAAACATCACCTCTTTTGTTCCGCAATGGACACTCCTATCCCAACCATCCAAAACCTGGCTAATCCCATCATAGCTATTGTTAATCCAGATTCTGTCCTTTTGAGACCTCATTGGTCACACCTAGGTCTTGCCCATCCTGACACCACACCCCCTGGGGCCCATGATTGGTTCAGGCAATCCTTTGTCTTCACCTGGGGCATTCCCCTCAAGACCTCCCATTGGTCAGCATTGTTCTTTAATGTCTATATCTGTCCATGCAAATAACCTCAGATTGTGTGCCTGCCCCGATGCCAATTGGCAGTTCACCCCCAAACTTTGGTTTGGGCTATAATCCCTTCTTCACAGACTTCTGCACATCTGGACAGGTTGTATTAGCCCTTGACTGACCCCTCTATTCGCTATCATCACCTCTGCTTTCTCAGTTCTGAATTGCTTGCTCTTTTTGAATGCTTAGTGTGCTTATAATTAGGGAAATTCTTTAATAAAAACTATTTAACTTACTTTTCAAATTTGGAGTCTTCCTACTGTACCGGACCTCGGTATACAATTGGTGAGCAATCCCTGTACCCCTCTAGTCTCCCCTGCCACATAGCTGATTTCCCCCAACAATGAGGCAGGCCATTGGTGGTAAAAGGTGGGAGAACCAAACCACTAAGAATTAAAATGACATATAACTCAAGGAGATGAGAATGATGTAGTTAATGTGTTTATTCATATATATACGTATATGAATATATGTAGCGAAGTATTCAGTAATTTAGCATTATTATGGGAAACAGTTCATCCACTTTACACATAGGGAAAACTGATGCTGAAAATCTCTCACTCAAATGATAATTGTTGAATCTGTAGCAGAGAACTCAAAAACCACATAGAGCAGATCTTTTAAGAAAGTAAGCCATGCTGCAGGAGAATCACTGATTCTATGGCAGAGTATTCAAAACCCATGCAAAGCAGGTGATCAAGAAAATAAGACA
>NW_015163643.1:154064-160563 GCF_001447785.1 Gekko japonicus | reverse complement strand
CTGGATGCTTCGAGTGAGTGACTGCTTCTTTTTTCCAGGAAGCTGGATCTAGCAATGGGTGTTGATGAGGCAATCAGCAGGCTTACTGGAAGGACGGCAGTATCTCTGTTCTGCTAACCACTCATTCAGCTTGCTGTGTGTACATATGCCCTAAGTTTATCAGGCCATGCCTGGCAACCAGTGGGAGATGCAGGGGGCAGAGGCATGAGGGGCAGCCACTGGCAGTGGAATGACATCACTTCAAGTGATGTCACTCTCTTCTGGGAATTGACAGAAACTCTATGGTAAAACAATTAAGTTTCTGGTGATTCTTAGAGAGGAGTGATGTCACTTTCAGGTTTTCCATGAAACAGACATCACATCATCAGCCTGATGGTCATTCTTTTTTTAAAAAAAATATTCATGCTGCCAAATAGGAATAGGAGTAGGACAAAGGATCCCCCACCCCAAGCAGGAGCCTGGTAACCTCATATGTCCCCAAGCCTCAACAGAAATCACAAAAGGAGAGTAGCTTAGCAGTAGATCAGAAAATTCTGTATGCGGAATGCCCCCAAATTTGAATGTTGACATCTCCAGGTAAATGGATCTCTGGAGCAAAGATGGGAATGATCAGTAGTTGAGACATGGAAATACATTGTCAGTCACAGACAGTACTGGGCTAGATGGACCAATAGTCTCATTCAGTATAAGGCAGCCTCTTTAAAACTGGTGGGGCTAATTTGTTACTAAATATGTATATGACCTGACTGAACATGACTAAAACTCTATGGACACTCGATTTAGTAAAACTCAGACTTCTGCACACACAAGATGCCCTTCATCCACTGAATTATGTCCAGATGAACTAATGGTCTGACTCTGCATGAGGCAGCTTCATTTAGTTCATATTTACACAAACTGTAACCTAGCATTTACCCACAATTTACCCATTTTATTCGAGTGAGATAGAACAAAGAGAATAGTCAAAATGGAGCTAAATAATTAGTTTTGGGAAACTATTAATCCTATCTAGTAAATCGTGTATTTTCAGTCAGACTACCATTAATTTCCTGAGACTATTATTGTTATCAAAATTACTGAGCATGTGAGTCTGTAGTAGTCACACCTTGACTAGGTCTAGAAAATTACACTAATGAGTCTTACAGTGATTTATTACGACAGCATAGAAAGTGATTTAGCGATTTGCTCATAAATAATACTTCATGACAGTCGGTTTATAGATCACAAAAGCACTTCATAAGAGCAACATTTCAGCTAAACCCACTACTTGGCACAATTAATGAATTTAAACTCCCTAAGGTCTCTTTGAATACATACCAGCCTGCACCTATTGTCTTGTAAGGAATGCTGTTAGAATGCCAGAATGGTCCCCATATTAGTTACAACATTCTTGGTTACCTCAAAGAACATGGATAAATCATCTTTCTTGAACAAGTTAAGACCTAATGTCACTTACGCATAAAACAGCATATGGGAATATGGTGACTCTGCGAAAAATTTATGATTCCTTCTATTTATGAATCTGTTTTGCCCTGCAAATTGTTATTTAAAGAGAATTAGGAACTTAAGTATGGCAATGTCAAATGAGCAAGTGAACTATTTCCATTTTGACACAGAAAACACTACACAATTGTGATGATGATAATGTGTCACAGACAGATATTTGACTGGTAGATGATGTTCTGCATAGGGCTGGCTCGGTCACTAGGCGAACTAGGTGTTCGCCTAGAGCAGGCTGGCCCTTAGGGGTGCCAAACTGCACCACCCCCCTGCCAAAAGCCCCCCGCCGAACTGCGCTGCCCCCCGCCAAAAGCCCTGCATCACCCTGACCCCAGCTGCCACTGCCTGAAAGCGAGGGGGCTTTCGGCAGGGGGTGGTGGTGCAGTTCTCCCCTGGCCCGGCCGTCTTCATCATGGAATGAGCCCCACAGCACTAGCTCCATCCTTTCGCCACAGCTGGTGCCCCTCAACTCACAACAGGGAGAGATGGGAGGAGGCAGCAGCAGGGCACACGTGCTCTCGAGGAGGAGGAGGAGGAGGAGGAGGAGGAGGAGGAGGAGATTGGATTTATACCCTGCCCTTCACTCTGGTTGAGTTCAGATGGGCAGTTTGAAGCGGAAGGGAGTCGTGGCAAAAAAGACCCAGAACAAACTGTTCCAGGTTTTCCCGTTCACACTGCAGTGACTGATGCGGGAGCATACCAGGAGGAGGCGCAAGGGAGTGTTCACACTGTTGGCCTGGAGGCATGGCTGTAAGGCTCTGCTTTCTTTTTTTGTAATCTAGAGATATGTGCTTATGCACATAAGAAAAATGCGGCTTTTGGTGTTCAGACTTTGTTGTTGTGGGATGGACATGGGATAATTGTGCTTTCCAGGGTTTGCTACCCCTTTCACCAGGTATCTTTTAAACTCGGGAGCGAAGCGTTACAAGAGGGGTTGAGTACGGGTGGGGAATACCTGACAGATGTGCCTGTGTGAACAGCCCATTTAATCCGGTTGTGGAACGTTTCTGAAACACGCGTATATTGGGGCAAACTGTCAGTCTGAACTCAGCTCCTATTTCTCATTTTTCTACAATTGTGATATTAGGGCTGTTATGCTCCAGGTGTTTATCTGTTTGTAATTGGAAATCCCAAAGAGGGTGGAAAATGATGATGATGATGATGATGATGATGATGATGATGATGATGATAGTATGTCACAGGGTATTTTCAGAATTAACATTTTAAAGCCCCTTTAATGTAACTGGAAAAGTTAAGAATTTAATAAAAACTTTCTCATTAAAATCAATGGAACTTCAAAGAGTTTGGCTAGACTGTAGATGATGATGATGATGATGATGATAGTATGTCACAGGGTATTTTCAGAATTAACATTTTAAATCCCCTTTAATGTAACTGGAAAAGTTAAGTATTTAATAAAAACTTTCTCATTAAAATCAATGGAACTTCAAAGAGTTTGGCTAGACTGTACCCACATTTCATCTAGAAATCACAACATTTCAAAGTAATCTGTCCATTTTCACTGCCACACAGCTTCCAAAATACATTTTAAGAAATTAAAAATTCAGTTCACATTAGCAAAGTCCACTTATCAAGCAGGACAGCAAATATGCCTTATTTGAGAATCCATGCCACAGTGACTTCAAATTTAGACTATTGTAATTCACTTGCCCACCCACCCCTCGAATGAAACACAACACAAGTTACGGGTTAAACTGTGACTATTTACATACAAGCTCATCTGCATCCTTTATCCAATTTAAGCACAGGTTGCATTCTGCCTGTGAAGCAGGCTTTTTAACAGGGCAAACCCACTCCAGCTTAGAGCCAGGTCTGGAATCCTTCCGGACCCTACCCATCATGACCTGCACTCCAAGTGCATAGAGGAGACACACATTCGCACCATGACTGCTAAGCCTCAAGGCTTGCTATGTGCCCCCCCAACCCCGGAGGGGCCCCCATCTGAGACTCCCAGACTGCCAAGGCAGTTTGAAGACCCCCCCCCCATTGCTGATATCTCAGGGTGCTTGCCATCTCTAATCTACCCACTCAACCCATGCTTTTCTGTCCCAGAGGGGCCTAACCAGATTACCAGGCCTATTTATGCCACACACACCCTTAGACCATGTGAAGCAGGCAAAAAAAAGCCCCCCTCGAAGCCAATTTAAAAGACACCCAAAAAATTTCTGCTCAGCCTCGGAACTAGCAACTGGCTACTCCCACATGGTTGCCAGCTGAGGGCAGGTGGATGGGGAGCTCGTCTTTGGCTGGAATGGCCAGGGAAATGGCTGTCAGCACTAGATCTGGCTGGACAGCCTTCCCTGATATGTTAGCGCTCCCGCGCTGCCTCCTAATAGGATCACCCTCCCATGGGATTACATCCGAGGATGTGGGGGTGGACAAAAGCCTGCGCTTGCATAGGGGCAAGCACCAGTCTTTACATGGGTCTGCCCTTGAACACAACTTGGAAATGCCAGCTGGTACAGAATGTCATAGCTTTATTACTACTGGGAGCTAGGTACTCTGCACATTACACTGGAATTGGGACAGCAAGGCTAAAGACTGAACTAAGGAATGAGGCTTGCAAAACTCCAGAGAACAAAACTCACATTTATGACAACTGCTCCCCGACCAGAGCCCTGTGAGTTCAATCCATTAGGAATAATTTACACCAAACTAAAGCATATCCCCTAAAGCCTACTTATATCTCCAAACATTTTAACAAGATGGCATGATCCACTGTATCAAAAGCTGCTGATAAATCCACTAGGAGCAACAAAGAGGCATGGCCCTTGTCAACATTAAAACAATATCTAAAGCTTCTAGTGCTATCTCCATCCCATAGACTGGCCTAAAAGTGGGCTGAAAAGGGTCCAGAGCATCCACAAAGAGCTGATTTTGTTTTGCAAGTCCTCTGAATCACCATGCCTAGAAAGAGCAGATTAGAAACTGGCTACATCATTTTTCTGTAACCATTTTTAAAAGTAATTGACGGATGTGACAGGCCCTTTCTCGGGACCCTCTTACGATTTTGGGGAACCAGATTTAGAACTATAACCCTCCCTCAGTTACAAAATGTTATTAAGGTACCAAGTTAAAGGTGCTGGGTTTTCTGTTATGAAGTAAGTCTTGTGGTAGTAAGAACACTGAGATCAGTGAGGGAGCAATTGTATGCAAATAACAAGAAGATTTATTTATTTACAGACTGGTTATAAAGAACAGATCAGCAGCACAAGTCTCCAGACAGTCAAAGGAGAAGTCTAGCTGAGGCAAATTTAAGCTAGTTATGACTTCAGAGTGTATTTTGAGTTCTCTTTAATGCTTTCAGGTACAAACAGGCTTTCACTGACAAGCCACCAGGTTGGATCTTTTCACATACACAGGATTCCACCTACACCACACCACCCTTTTCCAACAGTCAGACCAAATAGCATGAGTTCTCTATCTATTTCCCATGCTATGGGACTTGGGTGGCTAACAGCATATAAAATTATGGTTGCCAGGTCTGGGTTGAAAAATACTTGGAGACTTTGGAGGTGGATCCAGGAGAGGGTGGGGTTTGGAATCCAGGAGAGGGGCCTCAGCATGGTACAATGCCATCTAGTCCACCCTTCTAAGCAGCCATTTTCTCCAGGGGAGCTGATCTCTGTCAGCTGGAGATCAGCTGTAAAAGTGGGAGATCTCCAGGCCTCACCTGGAGGCTGGAAACCCTATATAAAATAAACCTGATAAAAACAGTACAAAAGGTACTAAAGAGTCTTGTTAACAGTTTCCAGAAATTTTGTTTTCCAAGTTCCCACATGGCCTCAACAGAGCTGTCATTTGGGATTCTAAAATCCCCCAAACCATTCCTAGTTAATTAACATCACTTATAACCTCTCTCTTACCCAAATGGGACTCAAAACAATTTATATTGTTCTTCTCTCATGCATTTTATTTTTTTATTTTTTATTTTGTTAGACTTATATCCTACCGTCCCTACATTGTAGGCTCAGGGTGGGTACCAACATATAGGCCTACAATAAATGTAGATTTACAATTAAAATATATTATAATAGGACTTCTGGTGGGTGGATCGGCAATGGCGGTCACTCTCCTCGATGCCTGAGGAGGCGACTAGCACACCTTTGGCTTGGAGGGATGCCACTTCAAGTGGCACCCTCACAGAGCCCTTGTGAAGGGTTCCAGGCCAGGGGGCTCTCGAGGGTTAGCCTCTTCGACAGCTTGATGCGGGAGAATGGAGGCTCCCCTCTGCCCCGATGGTGCAGCCGATGGGTGACCTTAGGGTACAAGCCAATCTAACCAGGACAAGTGCAGGAGATCGAGCGGAATAGTGTATGAAGAGAGTGGCGTCAAGATATGACCAACTTACTATTTTACTAAACCGGAGTCCCCCCCCTCGTGGGAAAAACGGTGCATAAGGAGGGACGCCTCCTAAGTGCATGAATGGACTAATGCAGCGAGGAGGGAAGGGGGGAAATAAACAGCAAGTTTTTTCTGAGAGACTTACTTGAGTACCGATAGTGAAACGGCGAGTCTTTCGAGTCCTGGCATAGCGGTTTGGAAGTGTAAACAAAGTGGAATATGGCGGCTTCCCAAGGAAAGTTAAAACCGAAACCAGGCAGTCAGAGCCCAAGACCGGAAGAGGGAGCAGACGTCATGAAGTTGCTAGCGGATCTGCTGAAGCTGGTAATGGAACAACTCGGTGGTATTAACCAGCAATTGGCCACACTAAACCAAAACTTCGCTCTGCAGCAGTGCCAGCTGGCAGAAACGGAGAAGAAAATGGAGCATGCAACTGTGAAAATAACAGAGATGGATATCGCAAATAAGAAGATGAAGAAAAGAGTGACGGATGTGGAAATAACACAAAAACTTCAGGAAACACGTTTGTTACAGCTTCAAATGGAAAAAGCTAACATGACTCTCAGATTTCAGGGGGTGCCTGAAATTGAAAAAGAAGATTTAAAGAAGACTCTGGGAGACATCATCGCTCCAG
>NW_015163643.1:145776-154022 GCF_001447785.1 Gekko japonicus | reverse complement strand
TATATAATAACAATCTATTAAAAATAAAATCACCAATGAACTAAAACAACAATTTATTAAACAATCTATTAAAATCAATAAAATCACCAATGAATTAAACAACAGATAATATAGTGGCCCCATCTGGCTTCTAGGAACTGTGGTCACTGGAGGGAGGCCAGATCTAAGTGGATGCCCCCTGCCTCAACTAAAGGACTGGTGGAAGAGTTCTGTCTTGCAGGCTCTGTGGAACTGTAACAGGTCCCTGATCTCATAAGGTAGATCACTCCACCAGGAAGGGTCCAGGGCCAAAAAGGCCCTGGCCCTAGTTGAGTCAAGTCGGACATCCCTAGGGCTAGGGACTACTAGGAAGTGTTGGTTCATAGAACACAATGTCCTACGAGGCTCATGCATGCAGTCTCAAAGATATGTAGCCCCCTGGCCATGTAGGGTTTTAAAGGTAAGCACCAGCACCTTGAAACGGATGTGGAATTCAATAGGATGAGAGTGCATGACTGGCCCAAGGCTACACAGCAAGCTTCCATGGCAGAATGTGGATTTGAATCTGGATCCTGTAGATACCAGTCCAACACTTGAAATGCCACCCTGACTCACTGGTTTTTGGAGTCCAGTAGGATCCATAAGTCACCATGGCAGACAATTTTAACCACCACCACTCCTTCTACATACACAGTTTTCTTTGATTGTAGCTGCGCTCCCTCTCCATTCATACCAATCACACAAAAGTGTCAATTCTATGTCAGTATATGGAACAGTGGAGCTGCGGTGGCTCAAGTGGTTAAGATGCTGAACTGCAGGCTGTGGAAGGTCGGTAGTTCAGCAGTTCGAGACCCGAGTTGCCCCATGACGGAGGGAGATTCCATCTCTAGTTCCAGCTCCTGCCAACCTAGCAGTTCGAAAGCAAGAAATTGCAAGTAGATAAATAGGTACCACCTCGGTGGGAAGGTAACAGCGTTCTGTGCACCTTGGTGTTTAGTCATGCCGGCCACATGACCACGGAAACGTCTTCGGACAGCACTGGCTCTTCAGCTTTGAAACGGAGATGAGCACTGCAACCCTAGAGTCAGACTCGACTGACTTTCGAGCAAGGGAACCTATAGCTTTACCTTTATATGGAACAGTAGTGTCACACAAGGAAGGATAAGGAGCTGACATAGCAGCACTTGTTTCAATATGCAGGCACAAGCTGTGATGTCAAATACATCACAGCACTGGATTAGGTAATAAATACTTATATCTTGTTAAATGACAACAGAGTGACCTTTTTATGTGACTCTCATGTTTTGTTCCATGAGCCTAGGGATTCATCGTAGTACAGGCCTTGTGGAGATGACAGTTTATTTCCAAGCCATTCCTCACACCTATTTGATATGATGCACTGAGATTCACACTGTAAGATAAGGACAGAATTGTTTGGACCGAGTGGGTGTGGTGTGATAACTGGCAGAAATCAAGGCGAGTTGGCCCTTGAGAAAAGCAGGTTATTCTTTAATTGTGCTGAAATAATTAGTCCCTTTACAGCCTCACTTTTGAATGAGTAGTACAGCTATAATTAGATTGTACCTTCTCATTTGCATTCCCACTATGAAAGTTAATATTTTACATGTCAAGCAATCCATATGGATTCATATTTAGGGTTAAAAGGACTGCAATTTATTGCACATAGTAATATGTCCTACTTGGTACCTTTTGCATTAGGTTAATGAAATATGACTTCTTAATACCCTAATTTTTTAATTTAATAGTCTCATTAGGACATTGCTTAATCTGCAGATTTTTAAGAATCCTGGGATAACTATTACTAAAATATGACAATGTGATCCTAAAATATAATTACATATTATGATTTATCAAGATTTGAGACCTTACAAAATCAAGATGCATGTTTTGACCAATGGTGACGAAGTGTTTACATTGAATTAATCTTTGTAAATGTGATACAGGTGACCTCAGCAATGAATTCATCCATAAACTAATGACTGCCTATATTTAAAGGACATTACTCAGAGATTACACATGTGACAGTTTTTCTTTTAAAGAGTTCATAAAGTTTTAAAAATTTATTTGGAGTGCTTTTCTGTCCCAAAGCTTCTCTACAGATACCAATAAGTTCCCATCCAATGAGCAAACAGGGATTTAAATCGGGAAAATGTATAAAAGGAGAAGGTTAAACCCTGAATCATGTATGTTGAATTATTTTATTGTATATTCAAAATAATGAAACTTGTTTTGTCTACAGATCAGTGTTCTCCTCCCCTTATTAGTCAACCAGCCTGTATGCTGATCTGAGAATAGGGTTGCAGGTCTCAGGCTTTGGCATTGAGACTCAAGTTTTGGGTTCGTTCGACTGACTTTAGGGTGATGACAGGTTGAAATCTCAGAGCTCTATGTTAATTTTATGATGTTTTTGTGTGTGAACAGCCCGTCACTTCAAAGTCACATTCACAGATACCATGTGACACCATTCTAGTGATCTATGGAAGTACAACCCTTAGTACTGCTGTTCAATTTATATTACCAAATTCTGCTTGAAATCATCCAAGACCATACATCCCAAGATCATACAAAGGAATTTTAGGGTTTGGAGACCTGGGGATGTGCCAACCCTACCAAAGAAGAAGATATTTCCCTTTGTTTATTACCTACTAGAAGCCATCAAATATGAGAAAGTTTGCTGAAGATTTCAAGCCAAATCTCTCTATAAGAATGAAGAGACCTTTATCTTCCTGCTGCCAAACAATGGTTCCTACCCCACCTTCCTGAGTAGATACAAATTACCTGCCTACCACATTTCTTATCACCTTGACACAGAGAGTACTCCATCTTTCTGTGTTATACCTCTAAGGATGCCAGTCGCAGCTGCTAGTGAAACATCAGGTCCTACAATGCCAAGACCACAGCTATACAGCCCAGAAAATCTAAAACTACTAATGGCTCCAGCCATTCACAGGAATCTGACCCATAGTAATCTTCCTATGCATCTTCCTCTTTGCATATTCCTCTCAGCGGGCAAATGTGCTGTGCTACTTCCTGTGCAGTGTGAAAAAAATCTTTTATCACTCCCAAAATTTAAAGTCATATTGGAATGGCTTGAAAAAAAAGAATGCATCTACAAGTGTGTTTCTATGCCTTGTTTGACTTTTAAATCTGGCACCAGTCAGTGTAGGAAGTTTGTGTAGTTCTATTTTTATCCCTTTTGCCATTTTTAGAAGTGTTTTGCTTATAACCTTTCAATGCCACATAAATTCTAATTTACTTGTATAATCAATTCTTTTCAAAAACTTTCTGAATATAATACTGTTCCCTGGGGATGTTTCACATTCATCAGCTCACATTTTCCCTAGTTAAATTACCTGGTTCACTCTGCAAACAATAGCATTGTCTAAGGCATTTTCTGTAGCTAGTGAACAACTGGTTGTGGTAGTATTCTTAAAGTCTTTGTTTTGAACTCTTGTTTGGGCACATGTGGGCACATAAAGAAGGGGAACACAGTTTAGGAACTGAGTCTGTAGTAGAAAGAACTCCGTATCTCCTCAGCTCATTCTCTATACCACTAGCATTCAATTGTTGGGGCACCCAACTCATCTTAAACTTTCCTCAAAAAAACAGTGGGGAAAAATGTGGGAATCAAATGATCATGATAAGAAGTGGAAATTAACATGAGGTACCTAGTTTATTAATGAGGTCATCTGCGTACTGCATATGGAGAAGTGGATGCTCAATTGCTAATTCATTGTGTAATAAGGATTACAAGCAAATGTACAGTACAAACCATATTTTACTCAGATGGAAAGTGACAGAAATGCAATTCAAACCAAAATGGGAAAATAATATTTTTGGTAAAATCTACAGGTAGCTACCCTAAGCTCCATGAAACTGTCCACAGAACTACAGGTATTTCAAATGAATTTCTTCTTGTCATAATTGCTAAAAGGGATATGAAATGAAGTAATAATGACAGGCAAAATGCTCTCTGTGTACCATTTACTATACATTTCAGGTGACTAATAACATAACATATTTCTTTCCAAAATTAAATGTAAAGACATACTGGCAGGCTCAACAAAACAAAACATTAGGGCCAGTTCAGACTTACAGGGTAATGTTTTATCCCCCCCCAACCCTATAGCGCTTTTAAGGCAAGAGACATTCAGAGGTGGTTTGCCAATGAGCTTCTGGTTCTGGTGACTTGTGGAATGGGTGAACCTCATCAAGCTCCGATGCGGGCGTCCTGGCTCGCGATGGGCGGGAGGGGACTTGGACGATTATGAGCCTCCCCCGAGCCCTTGTAGGGGGCTCTCAGCTTGGGGTGTGAGAGGTGCCTCTTCCAAGGTGATAGCCAAGGAATTGAGGGACTTCTTTATCCTGAGAGGTCCTGCTGCCGCAAGGCCAAGATGGCACACACCGAATGAAGTGGGCAAGAGATCCAGTGTTACTGATCCTCCTGCAGCTAGAAGAAGCCACAATAAAGTGGCTTTGTAATCTTTAATAAAATGCACTTTTATTTTGCCAGGCCCAAGTATTGGCAGCCAGGCAAACAGGCAGGTGTTACCTACCACCATGGCATACAGCAAAGGTCTCAGGCCTGATAATTTAGTGGCAGCTTTAAATTCCATCATCGAGTCCTAACAGGAATTAAACATATATATGGCATGTCACTTACAAATACAAATACATCATTTACAGCCAGTCAGAGTAAAATATATTGAGCTAGATAGTCAACTTTCCATCCAGTATATCCTTAACTTCTGTGGGGTACAATTGGCATTAAAATCCAAGGAAAGAAACAGTTTATTGCATACTTTATTGATGTTTGGGAATGGGGTCTGACCAGATCCTGAAGTGGATATGCACAAATCCCACCTGATCAGACTCCAGGGACAAGAGTATCCTGCAAAACTAGCTGAAAAACCAACCTTGACATACGATCTCTGCTACCTTGGTTCTAGTCAAGGGCATGAACTGGCTCATGAACCAAAATTTGACATGAACTTGGGCTGGTTCAGAGTCTCCAAACCCAATGTTTGGGGAAGGCACCTTTTATTTTATTTTTTTATTTATTGAATTTATTCCCTGAACATTTATCAGACTTTTGTTCAGTTTGGCTGTTCGGCCCATTTAAACCTAACAGCTGAGTGGTGCAGGTCCGCAGATGACATCTTAGGTTGAAGAATTTCTGGTACAGCCAGAAACATTTGGCTGTTGGGGCAGAGGTGTTAGGGTGGGGAAATGGGGAGCAGTAGCAGCAACAGTGGTCGGCCACTTTGATCCCTCACCTACACCCAAGAACTAGGTCCTGCTGTTGTCTGGACAGGTGAGACCGGCTTTTATCCCATGCAGCTCAATTCAGCTCCTTTTTTACTCTCCCACCTCCCGGCCAAGGTCTCACCTCCACCTGAGACTGCAGAATGTCTTCCCAGAGCCGGCCAGGAGACCATGCTGGGGTGTCACTAAGTGAGGGGGCATGGCCCCAAAATGCCCCACCATGGCTATGTGCCTGAAGGAAGTGAAACAGACCAGTAAAATGGCTGCCGGACATTTCAGCCTAACAGCTGATGGGCCAAGTGGGTTTTGCTTTCCCCCCACTTCCAAGCTTCCAAAGCAGAATGGTGTCAATAGTAGTGAAGTAGATGCTAATGCTTTCCTACCTAAGGAGGCTTCCTCCAATTTAAATGGCTCTTGCTCCAGCAGAAGAGCCCCTAAGACTAGAAGAAAGTTCCTTGGAGGAATGTTGGAACTAAGTCACTGGAATAAACATGGGTTGCATTTAAAACTGTGTGCATTGTAGCATCCATAGCCGCACAGACAGCTGCACCACGGAGTTCTACACCACAGCCATTTATTATTTATATACATATTATTTATATTTATACTAATTTATACTAATATACATATTATTTCTATACACACACACACATACTATCAGTATAAAGCCCATTTTAAAAGCAATACAATGAGCTCTAGAAATATGTGATGTGTAACGAATACATCAGCTGGAAGCAGGTTAAGTACATATTAGCAGTATCTCTCCTTATATATAATTGAGTAGTGGTATGGCACTTTCTGGACATTCTCCACTTCAGCCAGTTGTTCCTGCACTCCTCCTGTTTGTGCATGCCTATGTAGATGTGTCTGTGACTGTGTCTGCATTTCTGTTTTGCAGCATGTCTCAGGTTTTTTGCTTTCTGTTTTTGTGTGTTTGGTCCCATCCTCTATCTCTGCTTGTGTGTGTATCCACTGGGTTTTTCTGATAACTTGGGCTGGTCGTCCCCCCCACCTCCGCCACACTGACAGCTGTTTACTTGGTGGAGGGTTTTTTTTTTCCATTCTGGAAAGTGTTGCCTCAGCAAACTTGGCTTGGAGGCTAAAGATGGCGAGTTTTGTCCCCTGAGGGAATCAATCATCATCTGGCAAGGAGAGCAAACACAGTAGCTGTGTTCCCCAGAGCAAAGCAACCATCTTCTGAGGAAAGTTTTGGCAGGCGCTGCCTCTGTGGGTGGGACTCAGGCAACGCAGCCAGTGGATAGGGACAGCTTCTGAGTGACACATCATTGAGCCAACTGATTTAGAGTTGTGTGGAATGTTCATAAAGTGCCACCCCACTAGTCAATTATATATAAGGAGAGATGCTGCTTTTTAGTCATATGGCAATAAAAATTAACATTTCAAGACTAACAAAATCAAGATCAAATCATAAATAATGCTAACTAACAGCATTCAGATCAACAAAGATAAGCAGAAAACAATCAGAAAGAACCATAAAGCCAGTAGTGCAAAATTCAGAAAACTTGGAAATAAGAACAATATCATCAAATGACCTGGTATTTCAGTGGCTTTTAGTATGAAGTTTAGTAATTTCCTTTATTGTTGGAAGTTGTTGGAAGTATTGGCAAAATGTTTAATTTTCTAGTATGCAACTGGAAAACATGAACATATTTATGTTCTCATGACAGTGGTCGACTCACAAGGAGCACCAATAGATATTCAGCAGGTCAGTCACAAATTGATTATATTAGTGAATCTGTCATTAGTAAATCAATCACCATTGCATACTATAATTGTCAGTATTTTACAACTTCACACTAGCTAGAAGGCAGTTTATGGATATTAATGTACTCAGAAGACCCTAATCCACTTTTGGGCATGACTTGCATGGTCAAGAATTGTAAATACAGAACATTAGCACTGAGTTTACAGGGAAAGCGTGAAGAGCCATGCTTCTCAAGGCCATTTTCCCTCTGACTGGAGGCAGAAAACTTTAAATGAAAGGAGGCATCAGCAATTTTTCTCTTCTAGAAAAGGTTGAAGTGGACTTCCTCATCAGAAAAAGAGCAACAGAACCCTTCTAATTAAGAACTAATGTTTTGTATGTTTTTGGAAGAAAGTAAAAAAGGAATGATTTAAAATACAAACCTTGGTTTATTCTTCTGTTCTTCCTAAACTCACTGCCTCTATTTCCTATCATCCCCCCTTCTTTATCTTAATTACACTTTCATCATAGAAAGATATGTAGTCTGCTCAGCAATAGACTATAGAAATACTAAAATGAACTACAGCTGTTAGAATATGATACATTCCTCAAAAATAAAAATATGAGATAATTAACTCTAATCAAAAATGAATTACAAAACCATTATGTACTTCATACAGCCTCCTTAGTCTTGTGCTTTTTCACATTACTAGAGAGGTACCAGAAGGCCTGAGTGGAAGGATACACTCCAATATTCTAATTTCTCCTTTTGCTTCACCCATGTCTGCCAGGTTTATAGTAAAAAAGAAAAGTCAGCATCTCCTTCATGTAGGGCTCCCAATTCTCCCAGCTTAATGAAAGACCTCCCACTGGCAGGCCTCTTCCCCTGCTGCCACTTGCTGGATTGGTGGTGAGAAATGCAGGGGGAATTGCTGGCATAGATAAATGGTGACATCACTACACAGGGGCAGTGCTCTAACATTCATCCAAAACATTATGATTAAACTCATAAAGGGTCCTTCCCACCAGCAAGTCTCCCACCAGAGCCTCAGGGCTGGCAACTAGGGATGTGCATTCGGTTCGGATGAACCGAAAAACAAACCGAATAATGCCTATTTTGCATCCATTCAGGGAATACCTTTGCTGGGACTCGTGATGCCTCAGCAGAGTGACTCCCCACCAAGGGAAGTTATTTAAACTTTAAATACCTTCCCTTGTTGGGGGGGGGGGGGTTGTGCCAAAAAGGCACAACAAGCCCCAGAAGCAAGGGAAAGTG
>NW_015163643.1:134643-145684 GCF_001447785.1 Gekko japonicus | reverse complement strand
TCTTTCCAGGCCTTCCCCAGCTCGCCTGCCTCAGTGGGCGGGCCAGGGAAGGTGGGGGCTCATTCCAGGCTTTCCTCGGCTCGCTCACTGAGGCAGGTGGGCCGAGGAAGGCATGGGGAGGAATTTAAAATGCCTCCCCACTTCTTCCAGGTATACCCCGCTCGCCCACCTTGGCGGGCAGGGCAGGAAAGGGGGGGCTTATTCCAGGCCATCCCCGGTTCCCCCACTTTGGGAAGGTGGGGGGCTTAATCCAGGCCTTCCCCAGATCGCCCGCTATGGTGGGCGGACCGGGGAAGGCATGGTGAAGCATTTAAATGCCTCCCTGCTACTTCCAGGGCCTTCCTTGGCTCACCCACCTTGGTAGATGGGCCAGGGAAGGCAGGGGGCTCAATCTCGGCCTTCCCCAGCTCGCTCATTTTGGTGGGTGGGCCAGGGAAGGCACAGGGAGGCATTTAAAATGCCTCTGTGCTCCTTCCAGGCATTCCCCCACTTGCCTGCCTTGGCTGGTGAGCCAGTGAAGGTGGGGGGGGGCTCACTCAAGGCCTTCCTCAGCTCACCCGCTTTAGGAAGGCTGGGGGGCTCAATTCAGGCCTTCCCCAGCTCACCCGCTTTGGTGGATGGGCCAGGGAAGGCACAGGGAGGCATTTGCTTCCAGGGCCTTCCCCAGCTCGCCCGGCTCAGTGAGCAGGCCAGGGAAGGTGGGTGGCTCACTCCAGGCCTTCCTCAGCTTGCCTGCTTCAGCGGTCATGCCAGGGAAGGAGGGGGGCTAGCTCAGGGGGCAGCAGGCTTCCATGCCACCTCTGCAGCACAACTCCGGGAGGATTAAAAGTTTAAACCTCTCTGGAGTCATGCCGCAGAGGCTGCACACTCCCTTCATTGAAGGGAAGGCAATTTGCCTTCCCTTCAGTGATAGGAAACCCCCCTTCACGGGGGGGGGGTTGTTATTATACCCTATGGGGACAGTCCCCATAGGGTATAATTGAGCCAAATAAATTCAGCTATTCCGATAATTCCCAAACCCCAATATCATACCAATACTGGGATTTGGGAATATCAGCAAATACAAAAAATTTTCGGGTTTGGTAGATCCAAACCTGAAAAATTATGAATTTTTTTTGGTGCATGCCCCTACTTCATATGCTGCTTGCTGGACCTTGAAATATTCAATTTTACTTTCCACTATCTTGAAATATTCTATTAATCTACTTTCTTCCTTGTATGAGGATCATGGAATCCCCTCTTGTTTGAAATCTGCAAAGGTTTTGAATATCTAGAGTATTCCCTTCTGACTCTGCATGATTCACATGAAAACATTTCAGATTTTGAACTTGGGAAGTCTAATTCCTTTTAAAAGATTAACATACTGTTTAACATACAGTTTATCTTGTTTATCTTTAACATGCTCATAAAATTCTACATCAGGTGATCTGCAAGAAAAGGAGTATCCAGGGTACATGGTTATTCAGGTATTAGCCTTCATAATCTCTACAGTTCAGTGGGTGATAAACTGTTATATAATGCACTAATCTTGTAAGGATAAGCAAAGGGTATCTCTTACAAAGCTTCTTCCTGTTAATTTTCTCAGTTCTTAAACAGTATTAAAACAATCTTCTTCCTAGTTCCATTAGTGTGGAATGACAATTACACTTCAGTAGAGATTAGTAGTACTCATTGTCTGTCACAAGTTTTTAAGGGAATCCTTCTCTGACTACAAAGACAATAATATAGTCACTATTTACACAGTAACAGGAAATATAACTTCAGGCCATTTGAATGACAGTTCACTATTAATACGGCTAATTTTGGCCTGATAGCTAATTTTCAAAGGACCACATTATGTCCACAGCTAAAAAAAGAATCAACTGGTGATAAAGACAAGACTCACAGCCAGATGATATTCATGGGACAGAATAATCAAACACATTTGTTGGTTTGTTGGAACAAAAACCATTCATCTACCTTGGGCAGGTCTTGCAATAAGGTTGCAGAGTTTCTGGAATCTGCTTGCAAGGCCAGCCTTCAGCTCATTCAGCACTTGGTTTTCTTGCGAACTCTGAAGCAATTGATCTCTTGCAGTTTCATTGCTTCTACTTTATTCTTAGTATAAAGAATGGGTAAACAATTTAAAAAGTCAACAGTCACATTCTTGGCTGCTGGAAGATACATTGTCTCAAAGTCTACACTCATTGGTTTTATTGTCAGTTTAGCAATCTTTGAAGACAGCTGGTACAAGTTTGTGTCATATCCTGGATTAAATATTCTATTCCAGAAATGTTCTAAAATGTGTTAGTGCTCAGAAACATTCTGAAGGCACTTTTCCCATAAAAGAGTCCAAAATGGCTCTGAAGGCTAAATCTTTGCATTTTTTAGTTGAGTCCAAACAGCATGAATCCCATACTCACATGCATCTGTACCAACAAGTGTTGGGTTCTCAGAATCAAAAGGTCTTAGATCATGCTGGATGAAAAGAGGATGATTGATCTCATTAAAACTCTTTCCATATTGTTCATCCCACTCAAATTTTAAAATAGGTTGCATAAGGGAGCTATCCTTCTGTCAAATTGTTGTCCTAGATATATTATTGAGTATGTATTCAGTTTATATTTCTCTTTGATGATGGTAAGCCCATGTTGTCAAATCTTTTCTAGATTTTTTTTTTAAGAAGACCTAACCTTGTCATACACCAGAATGTTATCTTGGAAATATTATGGTTTTAGCATTGTTTAATTGTTACATGTTTTTCTTAATTCTATTTTATGTGTATTGCAAAAAAATTAGATGTTTTATGTAAGCCACCCTGAGCCGGCTTTGGCTGGAAGGGTGGGATAGAAGTCTAATCAACCAATCAATCAATACTACGCATAGCATGCATTTAAACTGGAATAAGCCTTCTTGGATGATAAAGGCTTTGTAATTACAGAATTTTTCTACTAAAGGAATCAGGGGGTAGGCAAAGGACAAATCCAGTTTAGTAAAGACCATTTCTTTAAGAGTGAGTATCATTTCACTGATGTTAGACAGAGAGTAAGAGTCCACAATAATGGTTATGATCCTGTAACTCTTTCTGGCTAGAAAAGTAGGAATAGTCAGTTTATATGATGTTATCTTTGCATAATTTGAGAATCAATTCATTGAGTGGTTGTCTCAGTGCAATAGTACATTTCGTAGTGTACTAGTACAGCACTTTCTTTCAGTTTAATTTTGTGTTTGAACTTTCTCCCTTCTCCCCTCTCCCAGGAGTATCAGTGAAGTTATCCGAAAACTCAGTAGTCACTTCTATGTGTAATCTTTCCATAGACTGCAGGTCAGGCTCTGTTCTATTCAGATCCAGAATATTCCATCCTAGCACAGAAACAACCTTTAGGGCTACATTTATTTATTTATTCATTCATTCAACTTTTATCCCACCCTCCCCCACATAGCAGGCTCAGGGCGGGTTACATCAAATTTAATAAAATACAGTATATACAATCAATACAATTAAAACACTAATAAAATATCACCATGGCCTTCATCCAGTACTGTTGTCATTAACATTAAAACCTCACAGAATTTTGTCTTTTCCATACCACATATACGTGTGCCATCCCATATGCAGTTCTGACCTATGGAGTAGAGGCCCAATAAAAAGAAAGGGACGACTGTCGCCCTAATTAAAAGCCTGGCGGAAGAGCTTTGTCTCGCAGGCCCTGCAGAACTGTAAAAGGTCCCACAGGGCTCTGATCTTGTTTGGGAGCTCATTCCACCAGGTAGGGGCCAGGGCCAAAAAGCCCCTGGCCCTAGTTGAGGCGAAGCGGATGTCCCTGGAGCTGGGGACCACAAGAAGATGTTGATTGGCAGAACATAAAGGCCTTCAGGGCTCATAGAGGGAGACACGGTCTCGCAGATATGCAGACCCCTGGCCGTATAGGGCTTTAAAGGTAAGCACCTTGAAACAGATCTGGTACTCAATAGGCAGCCAGTGCAGTTTGCGCAGCACCGGGCAGATGTGGGCCCGCACAGGCAGTGACATCAGTACCTGTGCTGCTCTGTTCTGCACCAGCTGCAGTTTCTGGAGCAGAATCAAGGACAACCCCACGTAGAGAGAATTACAATAATCTAATCTGGAAGTGACCATTGCATGAGTCACTGTAGCCAGATCCTGGGGAGTGAGGTATGGGACCAACTGCTTGATCTGCCTTAGGTGGAATAAGGCAGACCTGGCAGTGGTGGCAACCTGGGCCTCCATGGTTAATGAGGCATCCAGGTACACCCCTAGGCTCTTCACCTTCAATGCTGGCAAAAAATAGGGCCCCTCAAAGGTTGGGAGCCTGATTCCCGATCCCAACCCCCTGCGGCCCAGGTACAGGACCTCCGTCTTCAATGGATTCAATTTCAGTCTGCTCTGTTGTAACCAACCAGCCAAAGCTTGTAATGCCCTGTCCAGATTTTCTGGGGTAGAGTCTGGGTGGCCATCTATCAGTAGATAGAGCTGGGTATCATCCGCATATTGGTGACAACCCAGCCCATACCTCCAGATAATCTGGGCAAGGGGGCACGTATAGATATTAAACAGCATTGGGGAGAGAATTGACCCCTGTGGCATACCTCATTCTAGCAGGTGTCGCTGAGATAATTCCCCCCCCCAAGTGCTACCCTCTGTCCCTGACCTTGGAGAAATTAGGTCAGCCACTGCAAGGCAAGCCCTCTTATCCCCACATCAGTGAGGCGGTGGGTCAACAGATCATAGTCAACCATATCAAATGCCGCCGCCAGATCAAGAAGTATCAGCAGTGCCAATCACGTGTCTCCGAAGGTAATCCACTAAGGCAACCAAGACCGTCTCTGTCCCATGGGCAGGGTGAAAACTGGACTGGAAGGGATCCAGGATATTAGCATCCTCCAGGAAAGCCTGGAGCTGTGTTGCTACTGTCTTCTCCATTACTTTACCCAGGAATGGTAAATTAGACACTGGACTGTAGTTTGTAAGGACCATAGGGTCCAAGGAGGGTTTTTTAAGGAGGGGGTGGACTACAACCTCCTTTAACCCCTCTGGGAAGGTTCCTGTTTATAGGGACAGATTGATAATCCCCCTCAGAGGAGTCCGCACCTCATTGCCAGAGGCCTTCACCAGCCACGATGGGCAAGGGTCAAGGAGGCATGTAGTGGGCTCCACAGTCACCAGGGTCCTATCAACTTCTTCCTGGGAGAGCAGACTGAAATGGTCCAACACTGGACCAGAAGACGGCCAAGAGGCTTCCAGTTCTCTTATTGTATCAAGTGTGGCTGGAAGATCACAGCAGAGTGACAACACTTTATCTGCAAAATGACTCACAAATACCTCACAGCCAATTGCCAATTCTTTAGCATTTGGAATGCCCTGAGACAACACAGTTAGACTGAATAATAATTGGGCTGGGCGCGAGCTTACAGATGCAATGGAGGTCGCATAGAAATTCATCTTTGCGGTCTTCACTGCCATCTCATAGGTCTTCAAAAATGACCTAAAGGATGTTCTTGCCACTTCGTCATGGGGTTGTCGCCACTTTCTCTCTAGCCATCTTAGCTCCCGTTTCATCCGCCTTCGCTCCGAGGAATACCACGGTGCCAATTTGGTACAAGGGCAAAGAGGGTGCCGGGAAGCGATCTAGTCGATGGCTTTGGAAAGACGGTCCTGCCAATCTTCCACTAGCTCATCCAATGGGCCACCAGGGGGAATCGGATCCTGCAGAGCTTCCTGGAATCTACCTGGGTCCATTAGGCTCTGCGGGCAAGCATAAATTTGCTCGCTGCCTAAACAGGGTGAGTTAGGCATACCCAGCCAGGCTTTCAGGGCCAGGTGGTCCAATTACGATACTACATCAGCAGTAATTTGGTCCACCATGATCCCCGAGGCAAAGATAAGTTCCAGTGTGTGGCCTGCTTGGTGTGTGGGAGTCGAAACAAACTGGGAGAGTCCCAGTGCTGCCATGGATGACACTAGGTCCCTGGCCTGAGAGAAGGTTGCATCGTCTGCATGGACATTGAAGTCCCCCAGAACCAGTAGCCTAGGGTACTCCAATGCCCAGCCCAATACGGCTTCCAACAGGTCCAGCGGGGCATTTGCCAGTGTGTTAGGCGGATGGTACACCAACCAAATGGCCAAACTCTCCTTGATCTCCCACACCAGGTCCCACACATTCAATGTCAGCAATCTTTGTCCCCAGGAGAGCCCTAAAAGAGAAAGCTTCCCAGATGAGTAATGCCACTCCCCCCCCCCATCAGTCCAGGATTGGTGAAGCTCTGAGAACCCGGGGGGGCAGTTGACTCAAGGCGACTTTGCCCAGGTTCCAGTCACACATGCCAGGTCTACTGCCTGCTCCACCAGCTAGTGTATACATCTCTGCTTGAGTTTCATGACCTTTGAACTGAAGACTGGTAGTAATCCACCATACTTTCCTGGATAATACAATAACTAACAGAAAACAGTACAATGTGCAAGTGATAAAGACTTGTAGTATATAAAGAACCATAATGTGTTAGCATCCTCATCTCAGGTTTATTTTATATATTTTATTTACTTACATTATATATATAATGCATTCTACCCAATGGGGACACAAAGCAGCATTCTCCTCTCTTCCATTTTATCCTCACAAGAAACCTGTGAGGTAAATAGAGAGCATGTGACTGGCACAAGGTCACTCAGACAGCTTCCATGGAAGAGTGTGGATTCAGACCTAGGTCTCCCAGATCCTAGTCTGGCACTCTAACAACTATAGCACACTGTCTCTCTCATGCAGCTAGTGACTCATACCAGGCAGTGTGGAAAATAATATGCTTGAGAGAGACTGAGAACTTGATCAAATGTACCATGTCTTCTTCCTCATCAGTGCCAACATCTGACACTCTCTTATAATGTAGGCAATGTGTGCAGCTGCTGAGTGGCTAACAGTGCAGGTGCACAGTGATGATATCACTTGCTACCTTCCCAGGCACCTCCAGTAAAAGGCTCTACTTTCGCTTCTTACTTAATGATGTTTGATATAGAGCATTAGTGTCAAACTCATTTGTTATGAGGGCCAGATTTGACATAAATTAAGAACATAACATACGAGATGCCAATGTTGGATCAGGCCAATGGCCCATCCAGTCCAACACTTGAACTTTGTTGGGCTGGGCCATGTGTTTCATAAAATGTAATGCCAGGTAGCAGAGATATAAACTTTATAAAGGATAAAGACAAACACTTGTAAAGATACTAAAGCAGCTATTCCATTGGAGCCCCACATTAGGAGGGTGTATGTGTTAAAACTAATATTTATCTGCAAAACTGAAGTTCCTTGAGTTTGTTAACTCTATATTTTAACTGTGGTTAGTCCCAAACCTCCCCCCAAAAAAATATAAATTACAAATATAAATGGTCTGAGCCTAGGACCAAGAGGAAGAACATAAAATGGCTGAGCATTGCAAGCTTCTCTCCCCTCACCCCCTGGTCTACTCAAAGTGTCAGTGGCTCTCCAGGGTCCCAGGTTTTTTTTTTTACAGGGTGGTTTGAGATAATAATTTAATAATTTCAGGTGTCCTCTTCAACACTAGTTTTGCTATTATTCCTTTGGAGCTCCACAGAAGGGTGTGTGTTAGAACTCATATTTCTTTGCAAAACTGGAGTCCCTTGAGTTTACAGAACTCTATTTTTTAACCCTGGCTGGTCCCAAACCTTCTCCCCCACCTTAAAATGTGCCTGTCTAAATTGGAAAGGTGGGGTAATAGAGGATTTTGCAAAGCAATATTTTAAATAAAAAAGAAGCACAAAGATCACAGCAGAAGGACCCCCCCCCAGCTCCTACTTGTGAGGAGGACTACAGATGCTGGGAGTGGTGGCTGGGAAGTTTGGCAGCCCCACCCTCTGCTTCCTGCTCTCAGAGGCAGCCCCAACCTCTGCTCTTTATCCTCCAAGACAGCTCAATCTCAGAACAGTGAGGATGGGCAGGGGAGGTGGGAAAGAGAGCCCCACTCCTGGGCCAGATTATACTTTCCACATTCTCCAAGTATATATGAGTCTCTTCATACTATGTTAGTTCATAATTATGACGAACTTGGAAATAGAGGCTGCAGTTGACAAACCAGCATCCCAGACTGAGGTTGTGGTCCTATGGTATTGATTTCTGTAGGTTTAGAGGAGCAATAACTTGATGTCAGTGGTCTTAGAAGGATGTAACTCAGTTTAGGATATCATTGTTAGTGCTGCAACATTATTTCAATACAAATGCCACTGAAATTAATTAAGATTGCTCAGCATCAGCAGCCTGTTCTTGAAGATTATGCCCTTAATGATTCAAATGAGTAAATGTGTTTAAAATATTAATCACTAACCTCTTTCTTTATTTAAACTGGCATGCAAAGACACAATAACTTCTGCCTGACGTTCACTTTCTAAAATATATAATCACAATGTGAATTGAGTTTTTCATTTAAGAAAAGGTAAACTATTCACTAATTTACAGAGTTATGGGTCATTATTAACTTATATTTGGATTTATTAATGACTAAGTTCATTCTTAAAACACTATTATTTAAACCAGAAGAGACCAATAAAAACATTTCTGCAAATCAACATTTAATGCCAATTTATAACATGAAACTTAAATTTAAGCTCTGTCCTCATTTGACAAATACTCAATTATACTAGGTATAAAACAGTTGTATATTACTTCTATAGCCAGATATTTACAATCAGTATTTCATACTACATTTGTTATTGCATAACCTAGACCAATATTCCCACACAACAGATGGGACGGTAAATAGTCAAATCCATTCCCCTTCAGCCTTTCTTCCCACTTCAAAACAGGGTTTCCTTGGGCAGCATTCCAGAAGTCCCTCAATTTTTGGCTCCTGTCACCCTTGTCTCCTTTTTGAAAGGGTGAGTACAGCTGATCCAGTGAGAGAGCAATCTTTAAAGTTTTGCAACAACTATACAGGCAGTCTTCAATTTGAACATTCTAATTAAGGAAAACCAGTTATCTTGCTCCTGCTAAAGAATGTGTCAAACTTGGGGGGCAGGAAATCCTTAGAATTTATTGAAATTTATTTATTGAAATCATGCAGCATGTATAGGGATGGGCATGAACCGCATTTTTTTGCGGTCCTGTTCATGGCTGAACCATGAACCTATATGAACCAGGAGGTTGGTTCGCAAACTGAACCAGTTTGTATGGGTTCGTGACCCCTGCTTTCTGCTCCCCATCACTTTCGGTGGGGAGCAGAAAGCACGGGTTTAAATAGCTCTGAGCCATTTAAACCAAACAGCTGAGCTGTGGCTGGCTGCCCAAGAAAACCCCTTTAAACAGATGAGCCATGTGGAGTAAAGTGTCCCTGCAGCTCAGGTGTTTAAAAGGGGCTTTCTTCGGCAGCCCTCCAGGCTTGGAACCGTTTAAACTCTTGCTTTCTTTTTCCAATGGGGAGCAAAAATCAGTCATTTAAATGGCTCCCAGCCATTTAAACCAAACAGCTGAGCTGTTTTCCATGAAAAGCGGAAAGCACAGATTTAAACCCCTGCTTTCTGCTCTTCATGAACCACTATGAACCACCATAAACTGCCACAAGCTGCATCAAAATTCATGAAAGTTTGTGGTAGTTCTTCAGTTCTTGAACACTGCTTCACAAACCATGAACTGGCCCCAATTCATTGTGAACTTTAGTTCGTCAGCCAATTCGTGACCATCCCTAAGCATGTATTCTCAACTGGTTTCCATCTTACAATCATGAGAACTGAAAACTTCCAAGGTAAGATTTTTTAAAAAACAGATTAACATTCTTGTTTACAGGGGGGGGTGGAGTATAGCTTTCTTATTGCATTTTTAGAGTGCCCTTTCTCCAAGGAACTCAGGGTGATTCACATGAATTTCTTTCATTTAATCTTCATAAAAGTCCAGCAAAGAAGATTAGGCTAGCAGAAACGTATTGGACCGGTGTCAACTACTGCGCAGTGACCAAGTGGTACACTTCTAAGACCAATGACCTAAATGGATTCAGAAGGGTGGAACTTCTGTTTATGACTGCACTGGTAGTGCATTTCATGGCTGAGTGGGCATCCCTAGTGTTAATCCAATATTTCACTGCAGTGTTATTTATTTTTGCATTTGAATCTTTGAACAATAATATACGAAAGAGTGATCACATAAAAGGGTTGAAAATAAAGGGTGAAGAATTTAAAATTTTGGCTTTCGCAGATGATCTACTATTTATATTAGAAAACCCCAGAACATCCATACTCTCCTTGTTGGAGGAGATAAAAATGTATGGCAACGTTGCAGGTCTTAAAATAAATTATAAGAAAACAAAGCTTATATTGAAAAATTGTCAATCAGATACTTTATGAACAATCAAAGAACTAATGTCAATGGAATTTGTCAAATCAACTAAATACCTAGGCATAAACCTGACTAATAAAAGCAGCTCCCTAATAGGGGACAATTATAATAAATTGTTAGAAGAAATCAAGAAGGACTTGTTAAGATGGAAGGATATATACCTTTATCTATCATGGGAAGAATTGCAGCAATTAAAATGAATATATTTCCTAGATTTTTTTCATGGCACAGAATATCCCTGTCTTAAAGAACCAGACATTTTTCAAGGAACTAGATAAAATAACCAAAAAAATTGTGTGGAATCCCAAAAAAGCAAGGATAAGATGGAAAATTCTGCAGGATAGGAAAGAAAAAGGGGAGATGAGTGTACCAAACTGGTTCTTATATTATAAAGCAGCCTCCCTCATATGGATAAAGGATTGGCTTTTGTTAGAAAATAAGAGAACATTAATATTAGAAGGGCATGACTTGTTTATGGGTTTGCACGCATACGTTTGGTATGGTAAAGATAAAATACACTCCAATTTCAATAGGCATGCGATAAGGGGAGCATTCAATAAAATCTGGAACGAGATTAAGCTGAGATTCTACAGAAAACCCCCAAGGTGGGGCTCTCCACTAGAAGCGTTCACAAAACCTACTCTTATATCGCAGGACATAAAAGCTAATTATGATGCTTTACTAGAAAAAAACAAGTTAAAAACTGA
>NW_015163643.1:126805-132416 GCF_001447785.1 Gekko japonicus | reverse complement strand
AGACTCCCTGGAACATAAGAACATAAGAGACGCCAATGTTGGATCAGGCCAAATGCCCATCCAGTCCAACACTCTGTGTCACACAGTGGCCAGAAATACCAGTGCCATCAGGAGGTCCACCAGTGGGGCCAGGACATTAGAAGCCCTCCCACTGTACTTGGGTAGTGAAGGGCGGGGTATAAATCCAATCTCTTCTCTCTCTTCTCTTCTATTTAGACTTGAAGTTTAATAGAAGGATGATGACCATGTTCAATGGCTTTACCTGAGATTTAGTTATATAAACATGTAATATTTTTAAAGCTGTTTGTATGACACCCACTCTTGGGTTTTTATAGGTTTATTTTTTTTATCCCATAGTTTGTAGACCCTTCCCTACTTTTTTCATGTAGTGTTTAGTTATAGAAAATGCAATTTAAAAAATTCCCTTGGGGGGGGGGAAGAGACATTTTGTTCTACTTTCTGACTTTCATTTCCTCTGACAGTTGAGGAATTTTATAGCAATTTTAACCATCATGGATTTTTCTAAGAATAATTAAAATCATGATTTGTTCAGTATGCTAATACTTGTTGAGTAGATTCATAGTTTCTCTACCATAGAATGGGATTATTTGGGTACAGAGAATAACTTGAAAACTAGTTAAAAATCTATATGTTCTGAATAAAGTATACGGGTTATGGCAGAAACAGATTATCTTGAGACTTGATCCTACCTGTATACTTTTTGGCAATACAAGCCAAATGTTTGTTGACTAGCATCCATAGAGAATTGGATTTGTGGGATAACCAACTGTACCAGAAAACACAAGCCTTCTCTGTGATGAGAGGGCAGCACCATCAAGGGGGTACCAGCCATACCTGGGACCAAACCAGGACTTGCAGACTGCATGACTGCCACCTGTGCAGCCTTGCCCAAAGGAACATGATTTGCCAATTATCCATTCTCTGATCACTTCCAGGTTAGACTACTGTGAAATGCTCTATATGGGGCTGTCTTTGAAGACTGTTCAGAATCTTTAGTTGCTGCAAAAGGAAGCAGCAAGTTTGCAGACTGCTATAAGTGATCTGGAAGACATCTCCCCAGTTCCGAAGGATTTACACAGGTTACCAGTCTCACACAATTCAATGTTCTGGTGATTATCTTTGAAGACCTGCAGGCACTTTTAAAATTCTGACACAGTCACAAAATGGCTGCCACAGGAGGTGGAGCCTACCACAAAATGACTGCCACAGCTTACATTGTCACACAATGAAGATTCTTGTGCTATGGTGGCAGCTGCTGCCAAAGCAACTTGGAAAAAAGTCTGCACAGACAGCATGAAGCAACAGAACAAAGTCTAAGTCCAATGGCACCTTTAATATTAACAAAGTTTAACTCTGGCTAGAAGCTTTCTTCTTCATCCACACTTCGTCAGATACATTTATTTGTGTGTTTCAAACATTGTGAAAAGCCAAGGAACAAAAAATCTGACTTTTGTTATCATTGTGAATCATATTATACAGAGAATCTGAAAGAAACACAACTTGATTAAGGATAAGCCACACATATTCAGGCAGGGGAGGTCGTGCTTAACTAGCCTCCCAGAGTTACATGAAGATATTTTTCCCATGAAACAAAAGGGATATTCTGCAGAGGTAGTCGCTACGTAAGTATTTGACAATGTTTCACAACAGCGATTAATGACCATGAAAAATTATCATTGGCCCCGGTCACACAGGAGGATTTGCCCCATGGGAGGGACGGATCGGGGGTGCATCAAGCGGGCACGATCATACCACAACATCTGGGAAGCGGCGTGCACCCATCCCCAATCCATCCCTTCCGGGAAAAAACGCGGCTCAAAAACGTAGTAGCAAAACAGCACTACCTACCGGTTGCCGCGCAGCATGGGCGGGTGTCTGATTGCCGATGTGCCCGTCTTTCCTGCAGCATGTGAGGTCCTGCCGAACTGCGCATGCACACACATGCACAGCGGGCTCCCCTCACTCTCCTGTCCGTGGCTTCCCCCCGGCATCTAATCATTCCAGGGAGGAACTGCGTGGCTGGGGGGATCTGTCTGATCCCGCAGCCGCGCTTCTCTTTTGATGCAGCTCTAAAAAGCTGCACTTCAGCCATGCCTTTCCCCCTAGTGTGACCAGGGCCATTAAGGCACAGAACCACCTTCTGAGTAGAAAACAATACTGCATACTAAGAGATAGCATATTAAGCATTCGAAAGTTTAGAAACTCTAACGCTTATAATTTATTTATATATAACTTAATTCAGTAGATTTCAAAAGATTTCTATTAAGCTTTGTTTTATCAAATGAAAAAGACCAGAATCTTGTTGGACTTACATCCAATTGGGATGGATTTCAAAACTTAATCTTGGTCTTTTCTCAATGGATTGCTCTTCAGATAAAAAGGTGGCCTATTGGAGATCTAATGAACACTGTGAATTGAGTGTGCATTTGGGAGATATTTTATTTTTTTCTCATTTTTTTACCTTTGTCTGAGTAGACCACAAACACTGGGAAGTCTTTTTTCCCCTTTAAAGTCTCATAGATGCACACATCTGTGACCCCACACTCATGTTTTCATAATAGAAACAGAAAAGATGGCCCCTTACCTTGATATGGATGATTTGGCCACCTTTAGCCATGTTATGGTAACATCGAGACATTTGTCTCCCCTAAAAATTAATTTGGAAGCACCAATTGGTGCAGAAAACCATGGCTCAGCTATTATTGTGAGCTAGACAAAGCACAGATATTACTCCTATTATACAGTCACTCCACTGGATGCCCATCAGTTATTGGGCTCAATTTAAGATATTGGCCATCCCATACAAAGCCCTTCATGGGCTAGGACTGTCACATCTATGAGACTGCCTATGTACTACCATGGCAGTTTCACTCATTTGAGCAAAGTCTTCTGCAGGTGCCAACCTGCAAATGGGCAAAATCAACAACTGCCTGTACACATGCCATATCTGTTGTGACCCTGCCTGAGGAGGTCAGGAAGGCTCCAAATCTCCTGGCTTTCTGCAAACTATGCAAAACTGAATTATTCAAGAAGGTCTTCTGCACTGTCAATAGAGTTGTACTGTAGTAAATAATTCACATAGAAACTTGGATACATTATCAGGGACTGTGGTTTATACTACTGTGTTAAACTTGTAGAAACTAGGGATTTTCCGCGTGGGTTTTTAAAATTGTTTTTGGTCCTGTACTGTTTTCATTTATCCCTTGATTTCTGCATGCATTTTCGTGCCTTTATTTTTTGCTGCTGCTGCTTCCACCAGACTCCCCACACTGCTAGCACATTTTTTTTTGGGGGGGGGGGTCTTTTGAGATGACTTTTACACCTATCTCTTTCTGAAAGTCAGTTTTGAGTCACTTTTTCCTTTGTGCATAATGTTTAGGATCCAGGTCTTTTCATCATTTAATGTGTCATGTTAATACTTATGCTTTGCTTGAGTTCTGTTTTCAGGTTTCTAACTGGTTCTGCATTGTTTATTGAACATCCCATCTTGTTGATTATATTGACTCACTCTGCATAACCCGCCTTGAGTCCCAGTGAGAAAGGCAGACTATAAATAAATATATACATACATAAATTAATAATATAAAGAAAGCAATTTGTATGCTGAAATGCATTTTTACACAGCTTTTATTTCCAGCAGAGAAAGGGCTAATTTGGAAAAGAAGGCCTCTCTTTTTGTTTTGCTTTTTTGGGGCAAACCAGGTCTGTTCTGTGGTTTTCTTAAATGGTAATTTCCAGCCCTGGGCAACTGCTTTGAATCTCTTAGTCACTAACAGAAGAGAATGTTTAACCCTTTTCTGCCAGGTCTTATCTATGATTTAAAGTGACTTTCCTCACGGGTTTTTCAGCACTTTCGAAGGTGTGGAGGGGGGAAAACAAGATTCCCTGTTGCTGTTCCACAGCTGGACAATTCCAGATCAGGCCCTCATGACACTTTTGAAATCACATCAGTGGCCATGGGTTGGTCTTGTGGCCATTCGTTTGGCCCTTAGCTGTCCAAATTAGTGTGAACTTAAGTCAAAGTTATGGTCCTTCCTCCTGGTTAGATTAGGTTAGGAAAAGCACCTAGGGAACTGTGTGAGGTGGGAAGCTGCTATTTATATTTTATGGCCCAGGGTGACCGTACAGAAAGGCTGCTTTAAGACCTATTGACAAACCATGGTTTGTAGATGTGAAAATGATTCTCAGGAGCCCCTAGGCTTTTATACCCTGGCCCCCCAAAAAACAGTTTGAATATCAAAGGCTTGATTCTTGCTTACAAATAAGCAAGAATTTGGAAACCTGGTTTAGGAGATATGATCTTAGCAGACCTTTTGACCACTTCCTATAGCACATGAATAACTTGAGCCCAGAAAAACATTGCTGGAGTTTTGGATGACTGGCCCTGTACTGCCTGTATATAAGATTACCTAGAAACCATATTTAAGCCACTGAATGAGAAGACTTGGTGAAAATATAAAAGCAGCAAAAAATGTTTACAACAGCAACATAGGGTTTGACAGGTATTCCACAGCAACTGATGTGGGGCAGGGGCAGATTACTAGGTGGTCTTGGCTCTCACCAACAACATGCTGATGTTGCTGCTGATGCAGCGATGTCTCTTCCTGTGTGCACCAGAAGTGATATCGACAACTTCCTAGCATCTCCCTGTGATGTGCTGATGTGATTTTGGGGGGCACAGGGATTGATGGCATTTGCCTGCCCCAGTTTTGTTCCTGCTGGCCAGCTGAGCAGTGGCCAAGAGCACCTGCTGGGGGCCTGGCAACTCTACAGCAACAACAGATTCAGATCTGTTTTAAGAGCCAAACCTCACATACACGTCTCTTGCCCTCTCCTTCCTTCCTTCTGTCTAGAAAAATTGCTTTCTGCTTTCTATATCCACATGCCTTCTCCTGTGATGTCTTATGATACCATGCTGTCTCTGTTTCCTGTTGCAGGCAAAATGGTCCAGGGCAGACCAAATGGCCTGAACTACCTCAATAGCCATGCCATATACCCACACATTCTTTCACACCTCTAAGTGGAAGAGCCAGACCTGATGGCTCCTGGCTCTAGCCCACATGCAACAAGCCATGTAGGCAATGGAGAAGCTGGAGTTTTGATCATATGGTGTGGTCTCCAAACTTCTAGCCATTCCTGTGTTGCAGCTATGGCAACCAACAATTGGACACACCCATGCCCACTCGCAATTGGCTAATGGCCACGGCTAATTTGTGACTGGAATTGGAGTATAATGGTTGTGATCCCTATGGGAAGTGAGCTCTGCTCTCAGCTCTCCCTTCTTGTCATTGTCTGTTTATTGCACCTGGAAATGCTGTGTCTTGGAAGACAAAGAGCTGCTTTGTGAACTGGAGCACATGGGTGCAAGGATGGAATTTCTCTTCAAAATCCCTTGGTGTCTAATTGGACTGTATACTTTGGACATTCTTGGAATATGGACACTTCACTGGTAACTATGAATATCTTTAATGTGTAGTTAAGGCAAACAGCCCTAGCCTTTGTTATTTTGTAATCTCTGGTAGTCTATGCTAAGCTCTGTACTGCATAAAGATCCTTCTGATTGTTAAATGGTTTCTGATGTTGTACCTGA
>NW_015163643.1:123726-126633 GCF_001447785.1 Gekko japonicus | reverse complement strand
CTTCCTTCCTTCCTTCCTTCCTTCCTTCCTTCCTTCCTTCCTTCCTTCCTTCCTTCCTTCCACACAAACTTGGTAGCTGTGATTAGGAGCAAAAAAGCTACCTGGAGAGAAAATATTTAATGCTTTTAATGGGAATTTTCCCAAGCAGAATAGCTTTCTGAAATACTTTATTCTTCATGAGGTAAAAAACACTTGGGTTTTTTCCCCCACCGTAAGAAAAACAACTTGGGAAGGAGATTTTTACTTTAAAAATAGACCAAATTGCACCTTTCAAAGACCACTTTTTATTAAACACACACACACTGGGGTGGGGGGGAGAGATGCAACTGCTTTTCACATTTAGCTTGGTCCTGACTCGTAGGGATGTAGAAGAATTTAGCATTTTTTGGATTTGGGGATTTTGGACCCTTAAAAATTTGCTATTGCCTTGAAAACCTGAATTTCAATATTGGTATTGTATTCAAATTTGGGTAAAATTTGGGAATCCTGAATTTTCTGGCTATTATAGTCAATGGCAAATCTCCTAGGGTATATTCAGTGGGAGGGGGTTTGAGGTAGAGGCACCAAATTGGCAGTGTAGCTGCTGGAGCCTCTCCCCAAAAGACCCCCCAAGTTTCAAAAAATAAAATTGGATCGGGGCTCCAATTCTATGGGCACCTAAAGTCATCCTCCATTGTTTCCAATGGTTGGGGAAAACGCAAGTACTAAGGTCAAATCTGTTGGGTTTTGGCACTGCCAGAGTGGCACTGGTTCTGCTGCTGGCCTTGCAAACATGCCCCCATGCCACCCCACACTTTCTACTGCAGAGACTCTCTGGGAGAATCTGCTGGGCTTGTTGTATGCCTGGTTTGCTTTTTTCCCACCCCTGGAAACAATGAAGATTCTCAAATATGACCCTAGTCCTGTTGGGTTATTGCTTTGGTCTGCTAGGCACATTGCACTGGTTCTGCTGCTGACATTGCAAATATGCCCTGTCCTCAGACTTCGTTTTCTACTGCCAAGATTCTTTGGAAGTATCTGCTGGGCTTGTTGTATAGCTGTCTTGCTGTTTCCCCACCATTGGAAACAATAGAAGATGGGTGTCCCCTCTTTGGGTGTCCAAAGAATTGGACCCCCAGCCCACTGAATATACCCTAGGAGATTTGCCATTGACAATAATGGCCCCATAAGGTATAATGGAGCAAGAAAATTCAGGATTCCCAAATTAATTTGGGATTCTTTTATTGGTAAGCCAAAGCAGATCAGGCTTAACTAATGCCTGAATCATGCCAGAAAGGCATGATTCGGGTATTAATTCTGCTCAGAAATGTCAAATGCACATTCCGAGACTTGAGCATTGCACCACTGAAAGAATAAAATTTTAGGTTGCCTGCATTTAGTTGACAGAATTTTAAAGGAAAGATAAGATTATTCTGTCAGATGAATGAAAACCTGCGAAGAAAAAAGGGTCTTTTCTAGTTAGGTTGCTGGTACAATCTAACGATTTCTGCTGTGTTAACACTATTAATATACAAGGAATCAATGGCTATATCTAAAAAAGTAAATTTCAGAAAAAGAATCCCCATAACATAACTAAATATGAGTAGATAACATCTGGAGGCACAGAGGCACATCTGCAGGGCAGCTGATCCCATATCAGATCCTCAGAAAGAGTGATTCTGCACCCCCAGGGTGCTTCAGTCAATTCACAGCAACATATGTCTGCATCTCTCCCTATCTCTTCTAGAATTTACACAGCACCTTCTTTTTACACAGCACACATCTGCCCTCTCTTCAGGTAGGAAGCCTGCTCTCTTCAGCTAGGAAGCCTGCTCACCCCTTCCAAGCCCATGATGTACCATTGGCTAGAGCAACTTGCTGACATTTTAAGACCCATTGAGGATATTATCTCCAGTCATTAAGACACATTATCACCCTTTTGTCATAGGCATGTCACTTTCAGCCAAACCCAAAACTCGACTGATGCACAGTAATCAGATTCTAAACTCAGAAAGTAATATTTGACATTAAAGGCCTCACTGCAAACATAGCAAGTAAAACAGTTAATAGTTTTTGATCACAATACAAGGCCAATTTTAGGTCCATTTTCCCTTCCTTATCTTCTGTAGGGAAGCAGACACAAAACAGTTGCAGATTCTGAATGGCCAGTCTGATTCATAAGATGTTTGAAGGTAGGGTAGCCACACATTTGTTTCAACTTCAGTTGAATTTATACTGCAAATTCACACTCTTGGATAAACTTCAGGGAATCTTTCAGGCCTTGTAGTGAGAGAGGAAACTTGATTGGAAAAGAATTAGACACAATATTAGACATTAACTATTTGTTTAATGCATTAAGATATATTGCATGATTCTGTATCATGCATATGTGTAATACTGAGGCCAATGAAGCAATTTCTTTCTTACCAAACTTATGACAGTAATCTACTACAGACCATTCTAGAAGGTTTCGCATAGCCATGAACAATGTCTTATTACTGATGTAAATCCACAATATCCTGTCCATCTTGTTCACCCCTTCCCCTCACATGAGGCAAACACATGACAAATATCATTCCACTGGGTGGAAACCATTCTCTAACCAACTCCCATTTCCTTACACTCTTTATTTGGGAGCTAAACTAGTCAACTCTTGGTATATTCTCCAAATGACTACTTCCTAGAATTTTTTACCAACAGCGGTCATTTTGTAGATAAAGAGGTGCAGGAGCTCATTAGCACAACTCATTAGCATAACTTATTTGCATATGCCACACCTCCTGACATCACTGGAAGTGTGTCAGAAGGCAACACCCACCGCTCAGGCTCCACCCCAAAAATCTCCAGGTATTTCCCAACTCAGCATCAAACCTGGGTCTCCCAAATCCTTGTCTGGAACACTAACCACTACACAACACTTCATGGGGC
>NW_015163643.1:117623-120713 GCF_001447785.1 Gekko japonicus | reverse complement strand
CGGGGGTGTGGAGACCAAGCCATGAGGAAAGGCTGAGGGACTTGGGAATGTTTAGTCTGGAGAAGAGGAGGTTGAGGAGGGGTGACATGATTGCTCTTTTTAAGTATTTCAAGGGCTGTCACTTAGAGCAGGGCAGGGAGCTGTTCCTGTTGGCAGCAGAGGATATGACTTACAATAATGGGCTTAAATTAAGGGAGGGGAAAAACTTTTTTTTACAATAAGAGATGGGCAACAGTGGAATCAGCTGCCTAGGGAGGTGGTGAGCTCCCCCTCACTGGCAGTCTTTAAGCAGCGTCTGGACAAACACTTGTCAGGGATGCTCGAGGCTGATCCTGCATTGAGCAGGGGATTGGACTAGATGGCCTGTATGGCCCCCTTCCAGCCTCGTCGCTGTTTCCAGGGTTGCCCTTTGCCGTTAAGTTAAGAAGTTATTAATTTAATAAAGTGGCCTTATTTCATCCAACCTTGTTGTCTGACTATTTCTTCCGTCTGGGGGGGCAAACCCGCCTGACTTCAAACAGAGTCAGCATTTTTGCTGGCTTTATTTATTCTCACCTGCACATACAACAGTGTGAAAATGGGTTAAGCCTCATCACCTGTACGGCACTCCAGAACTAAGGGCTTGGTTGATGCTGCTCTTCCATCCTAAGTGCCCCCCCTCCAGTACCCTCAGGCATTTGAGCCAAAAATGGGCTATCTTGGGAACAGCCACCCATTCTTAGACAACTCAGGGTACAAAGGCAAAGCTCAGATAGTTTCTCCAGTGATCCTCAGACTGGCTGCTTCACACAAAATGATTCTACAGTAGTCAACAGTGCTCTGACGTCTAATTTAAAACTGGTAGTGATACAAAGCAGTACCACAGATATTTAGGCTGGAAACAATATTCTTTAGTAAGTCAGGAGAAATCTGCATATCAGAAATCTGTATAGGAGAAGCCATACCTCTATAATTAAAGTAATTTACAGAGCAATCTTAAACCAATCTTACAAACCTTTAAGTCCACTGAAGTAGGAGTGCACTGTTAAACTACACACAAACAAATATGAACTATTTAAATCAATCAGTTAAGAAAAAAATCATTTAAACAAAAACACAAACAGTACCCAATCTCTTAGCAACACAAGGTTTTGTTTGTTTTGCAGTTTCTATTCCAGGAACTCTGGAAGTCTATAGATTTAAGCTTATTGTCCAAAACAGTACTAGGTTATGGTATTTTTTGCTGAGCTTAAAGGCAGCGTAAAGTTCACTGGCTTCTGTTGAAAATAGTATGAAATGCTATTAACCTATTGCATGGGACCAGAGACGGGAGCTCACTCCGTCATGCGGCACACTCGGGTCTCGAACTGCTGAGCTACTGACCTTCCAGTCTGCAGTGAAGCATCTCAACCACTGAGCCATCTTAGTCATGGTTTGTTATATTCGTACATCATTCTGGGATTAGAACCAACACCTGAATCCCAGAGGAACTGGGCTCAAAATAAAAGTGTTCCAAAACATCCCTTTTTGCATGCAGGGAGGTGCCTTTACATTCCCTCGGCCTGACCGTCAGCCTCTCGGCCCCTTTCTGTTCCCGTACAATCGTGGTACGCACCCCAAACACCGAGACCACAAAGCATCACTGGTTTGCGGCTTCCCACAAGGATCGTTGCAAACCACAGTTCTTTCTTTCTTTCTTTTTTAAGCCCCTGGAGGGGATTTTTTTATTGCATTTTCTATAAACTACAATGAAAAAAAGGAAAGGGAAAACTACATCTATGGGAGAAAGGAAAGAAAACCAAACTGAAAACCCAAGAATAGGAGATCATTACAATAGCTTGTATCAGTGTTAATTTAAAATGCTATGATTACATTGAACATAGTCGATCATGCTACATTATTTATCTTTAAAACCATTGTTTTCACTATTTAAAGAAAATCACAAAAGCATCATTAATATCTTAAGGCCTTAAAGCACAATTCAGAGTTCTTCAGTCTTCATTTTGTTTTATCTTTTCTAACCCTTAATTGATATTCTCACTTAGGGGCTGCTGCCCCTTTTTCGGAGACAGAGTCCTCATCGGAAGTAGCAGAATCCATTTCATCACTAGGCTTGCTGTCTTCTTCTTCCTTGCCGTCCTCACTGGACTCCCCCAGTTGCAGTCTCAGGAACTCACATGCTTTAGAAACAGAGTCATTTTTTTTTCTTTTTTATCCTGCAGTTTGAAAATGATGCATTCGGGGGTTAGCCAACTGTAAGGAATGCTGTTTGTAAAAATAGGATCAAGTCCTTGTACTTCTTCCTCTTCTTCCTTATTTCAAATGGAATATCTTTTAAAATCCTGATGATGTTGCATCCAATTTTCAAGGGCAATCCTGTAGTTGCTTTCAGGATTTGGTCCCTAACATGTCTCTTCAAGAATCTAACCACTATCTCCCCAGGCAGATTATTTTTCTTGATATAAACAGAATAGGTTCTATAGACCACATCCATTTCGCTTACAAGGTATTCTGCTTTTAAATCTGTGATTTGGGCTAGCGCATCACTCAGCAGTTGCTTTAGATTCTCTTCTTTTGCTTCAGGGACCCCTTGGAATTGGAGGACTAGGTTAGATGTTTTCCATTTGTAGCTGCAAAAGTTGATATACGTCTGAAGCTTGCTTCTTTTCCAGCATTTGAACCTTTTTCTTTACCTTTTTAGAGTTGGCATCCATTTCCTTCACTTTCTCAGCGGTTTGCTCTGTCTTTTTTGTAGTCTCAGTCAATTGGAGTTGCTGAGCTGCAAAGTTCTGGTTTAAAGCTGTCAGTTGTTGATTGATATTCGTCATCTGGTCCAGTAAAGGGCGCAAAGAGTATGCGAACAGTTTAGAAAACTCAGTAGTATCTTCCGGCCATGGGCTCATGCTCCCCAGTGGTTTCACTTTTGGTCTGTCTTTCTCCATTTTTCCCCACACCATTTTAATGGATTGTTTACTTTTTTGAAAACTTGCTAAAGTCTCTGAAATTCGCCCAAATGCTTACAAGCACTCTGGTTGATCTCCTAAAATAGATTTCAATGCTTTTTCTTCTGCCCCCCCCCCCGGCAAATCGCTATTCTCTTTTTTCACATGG
>NW_015163643.1:93233-117002 GCF_001447785.1 Gekko japonicus | reverse complement strand
CTGTAGGTGCTTTCAGGATTTGGTCCCTCACATGTCTCTTCAAGAATCTAACCACTATCTCCCCAGGCAGATTATTTTTCTTGATATAAACAGAATAGGTTCTATAGACCACATCCATTTCGCTTACAAGGTATTCCGCTTTTAAATCTGTGATTGGGGCTAGCGCATCACTCAGCAGTTGCTTTAGATTCTCTTATTTTGCTTCAGGGCCCCCTTGGAACTGGAGGACTAGGTTAGATTTTTTTTCCCATTTGTAGCTGCAAAAGTTGATATATGTCTGAAGCTTGCTTCTTTTCCAGCATTTGAACCTTTTTCTTAACCTTTTTAGAGTTGGCATCCATTTCCTTCACTTTCTCAGCGGTTTGCTCTGTCTTTTTTGTAGTCTCAGTCAATTGGAGTTGCTGAGCTGCAAAGTTCTGGTTTAAAGCTGTCAGTTGTTGATTGATATTCGTCATCTGGTCCAGTAAAGGGCGCAAAAAGTCTGCTAACAGTTTAGAAAACTCAGTAGTATCTTCCGGCCGCAGGCTCATGCTCCCCGGTGGTTTCACTTTTGGTCTGTCTTTCTCCATTTTTCCCCACACCATTTTAATGGATTGTTTACTTTTTTGAAAACTTGCTAAAGTCTCTGAAATTCGCCCAAATGCTTACAAGCACTCTGGTTGATCTCCTAAAATAGATTTCAATGCTTTTTCTTCTGCCCCCCCCCCCGGCAAATCGCTATTCTCTTTGTGCATATGGGAGGGGCCCCTCCCCTGCTCGCTCGTCTCGTTGTTCCCAGGGGGGATTTCTTTTAAATTCCCGGCATTTCGATTTAACTCGACTCACTGTTCATTGATGGTCCAAAGACCTCGCTCAAGGTACGTTTTTTATGCCCAGACTCCAATGCTTGTCCTGGTCAGCGGCTCTGGTTCCATTATGGACACAGCAGTGGCAGAACCATCGGGGTGGAAGAGCGCCTCAATTCTCCAGCAACGCACTGCCGAAGAGGCTACCCTTCAAAGTCCCATGGCTAGGAGCCTTTTGCAAAGGATACAGGGTGGTGGCAACCAGTCGCCCCCCCTCCAAACTGCTGGCGCACGTATCGCTTCCCTGGGAGGTCTGGGAGAAACGTCCGCTATCGTGTCGTCATAAACCGGAAGTCCCCAGACTCAACTTTTCTTAAACCCCAAGCTATCCCCTCTTGCTTGTTGGCCCCCACTACGTGCCATTAGCTCCCTGTGCTTGCCCAAAGAGGCCTCCATTCTCTAGGAACCACAGATTAATAGTGTGAACAAGTCCAAGAAGAATGTTTGGTTTGCATTGTCAGTTACATAGCTACAAGGTCAGGTTTCAGATATTTGGTTCTATAGGGCCACAATTCAAAAGGTCTTGATACAAATTTTAGTCAATTTCGTTCCCTGATTGGGACTTAGTGCTGGAGACAATAAGAAGCCAGGGTCCTGTTTGTGGAGATGTGGGGAAGGGTGAGAGCATGGAGCAGCCATGGATCCCCCTCCCCTCCTTTGCCAGGCAGAGGGGACAGGCCAGATTCAAGCACAGGAAGCTGGAGCCCACCTGATTCGTCACTGGCTCTATTAGCTGTCTTGAAGAGTATTCGCGGGAGGGGGCACCTGTTGGCTATTTGGGGTGCCATGCTGCCCCAGCTCGCCATCTTTGGGGTTGAGGGTTGGCGGAGGCTTTGTCCACAGGCACCTGACCCCCGCAGGCCCCTGAGATTCGAGGTCCTGTCCAACCTAACTGCAAAGCTAACGACCACCTGCCAGTCACCTTACGAGGCTGTGTTGTTCAAAGCAGCCGCCACGCTAGCATTTTTTTTTAGCTTTGCGGGTGGGGGAACTAGTGGCTAGCTCTAGAACGGACACCAGTAACTGCCCTTTGGGGGTTGGCAACCTGTTTGTAACCAGCACAGGGGTTACTTTGGCCATCAGGCAGTCAAAGACAGATCAGCAGGCTCAGGAGACTCACTTGAGCTTGGCTAGGCTTCCCGGAGGGGGCCCATGCCTGGTTCAGACTACTCCGGCTTTCTTGGAAATACAGCCATGCAAACCAGGCCCACTTTTCATCCATACGGACGGCTCCTTTCTTATGAGATATCAGTTCGCAGTGGTCTTGCAAGCTACTGTGGCCGCTTTGGGACTCCCCCCTGGGGACTTTGGTTTGGGGTGGCAACAAGAGCCTCAAGTTTTGGTATGGGACTGGCAGGCATCCAGGCAGTTGGGAGGTGGTGCTCAGAGGCTTACAAGGCATATGTGATCTGGATCCGGCCATTTAATGGGAGCCTTGTTAATTTACTCCTTTTCCCATTGATTCCCTCAGTTTCAGGGAGATGCTGCCAGTCAGCCTGGATTTGTGGACACAGCATTGTGCATTGGGAGACTGCTTACATTACCACATCTGGTTGGGGAAAGGACCTTGGCCTACAGGATAAGGTGGGAGTCACTTGGCTGGGCAAGTGATGGATGAAGTGGGATGACCTCATCCCCAGGGTTTTGGCTCATTTGGTCAACCATGGGCCTCCCGATGCTCTGGTGATACAACTTGGTGAGAACGACTTGGGGGCCCACTCTGGCATTTACTTAGTGCACAGGGCCAAGCAGGACTTGTGGGCATTGATGGATGAACTTCTGGCCATGACATTTTTCGGTTCAGACTGGTATAAGTGCCAAAGCTGGTGTAGAGCACACTCTGCAGACAAAGTGGAATTGGCAAGGCAGAAGGCGACTGAGCGGGTAGGGAGGATCACGGTCACTATGGGAGGCCACTGGATTTAACATCTTGACATCTCAACATCACTGGAAGCTCTGTTTTGCCCTGATGGGGTTCATTTATTTACCTGAGGTGTGGCTATCTGGCTGCAAAACATGAAAACTGTACCACAATGCTTAGATCCTCCGATTTCTCCTAAGTGAACCTTTTTCTTTCTCTCCCTTTATAATGATATTCCCTTCTCCTTGGTTTCACTGGCTGATTTTGAGGGATTGTCAGAGTGGCCACCAGTTACTCCCAATGAAATCAAGTCCCACATTGATCAACTAAAAAAAGGCAAGGCACCTGCCCTTGATGGTATGCCACCTGAATGCTTTAAAGAGAATATTGACTAGTGGGCTCCTTTTCTTGCCTCCTTGTTTACGTTCATTGATTCTACTGAGCATATTCCATCTAATTGGAAGACAGCTATAGTGGTGCCCCTTTTTGAAAAATGGAGAGATCAGCCCTCAAATTATTATCCCATCAGTTTATTAAACATCTGTAGTAAATTATATGCCAAACATCTCCTGGATAAATTTACTTCTTGGTTGGCCTTGGAAAATGTGATTGCCTTAGAGCAGGCATAGATCTACCCTTGATCACTGCCTCACTATACAACATCTTATCAAAAAATATACTGCAAAGGGCCCCGTCTCACTATGTGCTGCCTTTATTGATCTGAAGGCGGCTTTTGATTCTATTTCTAGAACTCGGTTGTGGGCCAAATTGGAAGCTTCTTCCACAGATAAAAGGCTCCTTTTACTTATTAGAGCACTTCACAACCACTCACAATTAAGAGTCAGATATAATGGGAGGGGATGTCTGTCAGAGCCAGCCAGTACTTACAAAGGAGTCAGACAGGGATGTCTGCTGGCCCCTATGTTGTTTAACGATTATATTAATGATATTGTGGGCCATCATGATTCAGCTGATTTACATCTGCCTAAACTACAGCAGCATTATATCTCCATCCTTCTTTATACCAATGATGCTGTCTTACTTGCCAGGACCCCGGTTGGCCTTAGGAGAGCACTTTCTAAATTTGCAGCATTTTGCAATGAGAACCAACTTGAGATAAACTACCAAAAAACAAAGGTTATGGCCTTTGGGAACAGACATAATCAAAGAACATGGTCAGTTAATGGGCAATGCATTGAGCAGGTACTAAGTTTTAAACACTTGGGCATGATTCTTCAAGCCTCTGGGGCCAAGAGTGCTCATATTCAGTCTGTGGCAGCTCAAGGAAAAAGAACCGCAACTGCTATAATCAAGTTCTTGTACACAAGGGGGGCACACTTTGTTCCAGCAGCCCTAAAATTGTTTCAAGCAAAAGTAATACCACAAATGTCTTATGGTACTTTTCTTGTCTTTCCACCTTCCTCCTTTGACCCCCTTGAGAGGGTCCAGTCCAAATTTCTAAGAGCGGGCCTTCAGGTCCCAAGGGGGGTGCCTAATGGCTTTATCCACTTAGAGACTGGCATGATGACAATGGTAGCCAAACTTACTCTGGCCTCACTTTGGTTTTGGCTTAGAGTCCATTTTCACCCTCAGGGCCTAATTCACATGGTATTCACGGACAACTTTCAGTCAAATTGGCTGAAAGCTGTTTCTAACAAGTTGCATTTTCTCGGCTTTTGCCCTCAAGCCATATTGGCCTTGAACTGGGACCAGGCTAAGGCAATCGTGAAAGAAAGAATAACAGACATTGAGAGGCAGTCTGATCTGGCTAGATATCCAACTTTTATAGTGCCTGTGCAAACCAAATACTGTGCCGCTTATTCTGCTTAGCTTGTCCATCTTGATGTACATAAACCTTCACTTTGGCCAGGTGTTCAGAGCTCCCCTCAGCGGTGCTCAAGGGTAGGTACATGGGAATTCCCTTTGCATAAAGGTACTGCAAATGTGGCTTAGGGGAAGTTGAAACTATCACGCATATGATCCTCAGGTGTCCCTGGTATAAGGAGGTCCACTTCAAATATCTTGAGCCTATTGCAAAACCAAGTCCCGATATGATGGAATCTGATTACATAAACTACGTGCTGTCAGATGAAAATAATTTTATCTCTGAGGCAGTTGCCAAATTCTGCGCAATTTGCTGTTGTATTTTTAGTAGTAGTATAAGTTTATTGTCTTAGCCATAGACCATAACATAATACATCAGGTCATAAAATGGTAATGTAGACAATAGAAAAATATCGGTATACTCCTATACTTCTACTTTGCGTTAAATACTAAATTCATTCTGATTTTATTTGTTGCTAAAGTAAATAACGCTGTTGTTGTATTTGAAAAGCCCACTTAATCATCTCAGTTTTAAGCTAATATTTTGACTTATATTTTATGCAATTTTATTGGCTATTTTATTTTATGCATTCCTATATTTTAAGCTAATATTTTGACTTATATTTTATTGGTTATTTTATTTTATGCATTCCTATACATTTTATGTACTTTTTAGCTATTTTTATAACATTGTTGTGTTTTTGCTGATTTACTGGCTTGATGCCATAATAAACTACCTACCTATCTATCTTTCTGGCTGCATAGCATTAGGGATGCCCTACGCAATTGAGCTACAGCTGTGGAAGCTTTGGTGAGAGCTGGCAGTCAGATGCCTGGCTCTTGTGGCGGTGTCATCATGGGGCTGGGTCCATTCTCAGGAAAAATGGCCTGCGTGCCCATTTCCTGAGTATGGGGATCCCTTTAAGGGGTCTTGGCATGAAGGGCGACTGATATGCCCAGCCCAGGGGCATGTCCGGAGAATTACCCTCATGCTCAGGTGGCAGGGGAGACCACCTCTGGACTTCCGCCCTAGTGGGATCCAAAACCTGTCATCCCAAGGTGACCAACGGATGGGCAGATCAGTCGATGATCCTTACCCCATGCTATGCCAAGGCTTACTACAGCTGTAAGCAGTAAAGTTGTGGCCAATTTTATTCCACTCTTTCTGAAAAAATGTGTGTATGTGTGTGTTATTTCAACTGGGGAAAACTTTAAATTAGACTAGAATTTGTGGGTTTAAAGGAACTTTTGACCTGGGTGCTCACCTTGGCCCTTCCCCTTGGTGCTGGAGCCACAAGCATCTACACTGATTAACAAATTCCCTGCCAAAGTCCAGCTGAACAGGGTGGGGAGGAGGCTAGGAAAAGTGGCCTGTTTCTATAAGCAGTCCTGAAAAACTGAGCAGTTTTGAAAAATACAAAACATGGATTCAACTGAAAACAGCCATTGGATATTATTGTGTATCAAATGACAAGCACTTTGGAATAAACTCAGTTGAATGGGATCTCACTTCTAATCTTTATTACAATTGGACTAAATGTAATATTTTAAGCAATGGCAATGAAAGGAGTAGCTTCACTTTGAGACTAGATGCAAAGCTGAATGCAAAGTATTGAAAATGGTGTGAAAGTTGTGAAACAAGGTTCTTCTACTTTCCCTGTATGAAATAAGCCCAAATGGCCATTTGTGTTGTAATGCAGATTTTTAAAGGAGTATCTTCACTAATGATAGTAATGTTACGACAACTTGGAATTTGGAATTATATGAAAGATCCAGGAGAATGCTATATTTATGGTATCTGAAATAATGCTTATACCCACAATGGAATTGCTCAGGTATCAGTAAAAAAGTGAAATCAGGAGAACTGCCATGTTCAAAAGCAGCATGCTACTAAATTCCTTTTGTTGGGACCAAAACGTGAAAGGATATTGTTTTTTTACCTTGATTTTGGTTTTTCTGAGTCACCTGGTGGGTTCCTATGGGAAACAGGATTCTGGTCTAGATTATGTGTATAACTACTAATCACTTATTATCATCATCATCATCATCATCATTATTATTATTATTTAATAAATATATCAACCACATAGTAGTAATACTACTAATATTTATACAGAACATCACCAGAGGAAAAAAAAGGGGGTTATACCTGCTCTTTTCTACCCTAAGGAGTCTCAAAGTGGCTTATAATTGCCTTCCCCTCCTCTCCAAACAACAAGGTAGGTGGGGCCGAGAGAGTTCTAAGAAAACTGTGACCCAAAGTCACCCAGCAGGTTTCACATGGAAGAGTGGGTAATCAAACCCAGTTGTTCAGATTAGAATCTGCCGCTCTTAACCACTACACCACACTGGATATGTTGAAACAGAAGGAAGCATGTGTGCACTATGAAAGTGAGATAAGGTTGAAATTCATGGGAGATTAAAAGTATGATAGTGAAAGGGCTAAATACACTAAAATCTGTGAATGATCGTGAGTGGGATGAGAATAAACAGCAAGATGGACAAATAAAGAGAAAAGAAGATGAAACAGAAAGAATGTGCCAATTAATAAAGCACAAGATTATGACCAGGTAGCTGAAAGCAGAAGTGTTTATCAAAGTTATGATAGAAGACTAAGCAGACCACAAGGCTAAAAGTAAGAGTGGAACTAAAAGGGAGATCAACATGAGATGGTGAACTAAGATACACTGGTTGAATCCACCTGAAAAAAAGAGGTTGCTAAGGCAGACAAAGACCATGAAACCCTATATAAAGTTCATGGACTATGAATCAAGTTGAGGACTCTACCAGATTTATTTGTCACCACTGGTTCTCCAGTGACCTGCCATGTCCTCTGCTTCAGCTGGATGTTTCACTCCATTTCTCTCTTGGACTTTTTCTTTGCCTCACATGGAATAATCTTTTGCATCATAAGATTTTCTTCAAATTGACTTCATCTTCATCATCACTCATTTCCTGTCTCTATCTCTGCTTTACATGGACACATCTCAAGATTTTCTTTGCACATTGACTTTCTTCAAATTAAGACTTCCTTCAGAGACTACAAGGCAACTTTTTTAAAGAAACTACGAACGACAAATTACCTCTGTTCAGGAACTCATGGAGAGGTCTGGCCAACACCAGCATGAGTAGGCAAGCACATGTGTGTATTTAGGTGTGTATGTCCTTCCTTTATTCTCATATGTCATTTATTATGTTACAATAAATATGCATGATGAAGTACACTAAAATCATATGTCCTTCTCATTAATTTTTTACCTTAAAATGATATGTGTATTACTTCTCTTACACGAGGAAGGATTGGTAACCATATTCAAAACACTCCAACTGAAGACTTACATTAAAGAGAAATGCACAAAAGTTATTGTGTTAAGCATCTTATTTGCCATTGGAAATGGGACTAGATTAATGTTTGCTCTAATCCAGCAAGGTTCTTCTTAGGTTCTTTACCATTTGTGTCTGAATCAATCAGTGGCTGGGCAAGCATGCAGAGTTTCAGTCCATGACTGCCTTTTTAAAAAAATAAATGTACCCCAGGATCTGTACCTTAACAAAAAAAGTTTTACCTGCAAGATGGAGTGAAGGCTACCTTCTTACCATCAGGAATGATTTATTACCCTTCTATTTGAACCACAATTTGATTGAAAATTGTTAGAAGCATTGTCAAATGTTATTATTTTGTTGCATCTGTGTTCTCACACTGCTTTATTTTCCCCTGACGCTCACCTATAATCTTATTTATTTATTTATTTTTTATTTATTAAATTTCTATCCCGCCCTCCCACCGAAGCGGCTCAGGGCTTCGTTATATGCTAACAAAAATAGAGAAATAAAAAGAGATGTGTCATTCCTGCAGGGGTGAAGCGAAGCTGTGTGGCTTTGCTCTTTGTCCTATCCTTGCTCAGTTTTCTTGACTGACTCAATTTTCATCTATGGAAGCATTCAGGTCCATGTTGCAAATACTTTGCATGCACTTTACCGTGACTTCCTGCCTCCCCCATCCATCTGCCCAATACACTTAACAGGAAAAGTATTAGCTTTTCTTGGATGTCTTAATCCTTCTAGGGTAGGAGGTCATCTTCAAAGCTTCTCACTGATATTCCAGCCTTGTTCATTTTGTCTCCCTGACTATCAGCTATAGCTTAATTTAGGTTCTGATCATGCACTAATATGAAGAAGGCTTCCAACCATACAAGCTCAAAAACAGCACATATGCTCTAATTACAAGTAGATGGTTTGAAACACTGCTTAATTTGCACATGTGTCATATGTAACCCAAGCAAACCAGTGTATTCTTTCAAAACAGCTTCCTGGTCAAATGTCATGCTTAATGCCACCACCAGCAGACTCAAAACTACAAAATGCTGCTTATTTTGAACAGCAAGAAAATAATGAAGGCAAATATAAGAATTACTTAACATAAAAAGAGCAATGAACATCAGGTAAGCTTTATTTTCAAACACCTATTTTGCCAATAATTCTTTCTTGCCACCAAAAGCTCTACCTTCTGATTTGTACAACTTCAGCTACTGTTAAATGCACAAAAGCACAGTAGACCGCAAGTGTTTTCTTCTGGTCAATTGTTAATCCTTCTTCAGATCTGCCACTACCCACAAATTAATGCTTTTTTGTATGACGCATTGCTTAGATTTGGTTTATACAGTCAAAATCAAGGGGAAATTTCTGGAAACACAAACAAGAGCAATGTAAATGTTAGAGTGATACTTGGCAATGCAGCTGCATCTACTCAGCTGCAACTGTTAAGCAGTTAACTTTTCTTATTCCTCCCCCCACCCCCAATAAGGATGTTCTGTATGAAACAGCTTTGTAAGTGAAAGAGCTGTCGAGTGGAAATGTAGAGTTAGGTCTTTGAAATACTCTGAGAGATGAGCAGATTCCCCTCATTTATTTATTTTTTGCTGCGATTTTGCTCAGGTCTTCTCATTTAAGTTTCAGTTTCAAGCAGAATTTCTAAAATTATTTCCCATTTGTCAACAATGCAAACATGAGCATTAGTAAAATGAGACCAAAAAACCCCATGTACTTATATGTACGATGTACTTATAGTCATGAATGCATTTAAATTATTTTTGTGGGGTGCTATGTACATCCATTCACTCCATACACTTGAAAAACACTGCATCATAAAAAAGCAACTTGATACAACTGCACCTATACCCAATCAAAACTACTATTTTGCATTACTTTTATCAATGCACAAGGTAACATGGAGGAGGAAGGATGCTATAATATATGATACAAGTCAGATCACAAGTGTCCTACCTGACTTGCAGTCACATGTGTGATTGGGGGAACTCACCTTTAAAGCATTCTGTTCCTCTGTTGGGCTTGGGAAGGCTGTTAGGGAGGAGGAGAGGCTTCAGACTTCCCTTCTGTGACATTTTCACCAGTAGAAATGTCTACAAGAGGACTGTTCAGCCCTTCCTTGGGCTCTATATATCCATCCAAGACAGATCAGGTAGGGCACGCATGACCCAACTCATATCACATACATAATTTATTTTGGCCCTTACACAGGGAAGGGTAAATTCAGCACAGGGCTTCTGTTTTCAGGACGAGCCTTGCATTCCCCATTACAAAGTGCCTTAAACAGCAGTGCTACTCCTTTCTGAACTATTTTTCCCTTCTTGAAACATACATATGAGCTTTGTGAGAATTAAATGTCCTACTAACATCATTGTGTATTTAATTACAGAACAGGTAAGGTATTCATCTTACATTTTAATCACTGGAAAGGACAATTGTTTACAATTGACATCAGCTTTGACACTATTTTTAAGAAACTTTTAATAACAAGTACACTTCCCTTAGTTTCTGTTTTCAGAAGACCATAAAAGAAAAGGAGAGGGATGCATGTTGGTTATCCACTTAAAAATAAAATTACCCTAAATTTTGTTCCTTCCTGAAACTCTCTGGCAGGTTTTGGATAGTCACTGCATCTGAATCAAAGTTTCCCATCTGTTAAATAAGGCTGTGAATGGACTCTAAAATATTTCCCAAAAATATTGAGATTTCACCATATAGAGACAAGTCTCTTTTTCAGAATTCAGAAGAGTTCTGGTTCACCATTCCTCCATGACCATCATTTTAAGTGTTAAAACAACTAGGAGGTTTGTGGCACATTAAAGGATAATTTCGTGTGCCATAAGCGTTCATGAGCCCATCGCATTAGATGCATGATCTGTGGCTTTGGGCTGACAAAAGCTTATGCAGCAATGTATTTTTAGTTTTTAAAATGTCATAATATTCTTCCTTGTCTGGATGCAACAGACTAAGATGGCTGCCTTTCTGGGCTTTAGAACTCCAAAGTTCTTTCAGTTGTGTGTCTCAGAATGAGCGCAAAAGCCTTATCTTCTTTTTCTTCTTTACAACCTGTTATAAATTAATAACATACACATAATTATAATTATATTTATAGTTTATTTTATAACCGAGTTTAAAACCTTCAACCTATATTTTCAAAGATTAAAGTGTGATAATTCAGTTAGCTTGCTCTATTGTACTCCCAGGTATGAAGTGCCTCACAGTTATTTAAATATCCAGACAAAATAGCCTTTTCTATTTTCTTTTGACAATAACATTTCACTGAAGTAATTTTGTAAATGGAACTGTATAAGAAATAAAATGATTAGCTGTCCTTTGTTCTATAATCCTTCAGTAGTGTAATTCCCTGAAAACAGAAAGCAGCAAGATAAAATATTGTCATGGAGATCAAAATTACACTTGTAAATTTGTCTGTTGATTCTATGGTAACTATTACTTATGATTAGTGCCATTATTCTTATTAATTTTTAGTACCACATAATTTAAACGTAAAACCATTCTTTTACAACACATCAAGGTCTCAAACCTTGTCATTTTTAAATGCATCATTTGGTAAATTGTATTGAACAACAAGCAAATGGTAGTATTAGGTTCAGCTTGATGTACACAATGGGTCTTCATTTGTTCTTCTTTGTAAAATGAGGGCATGTTTTCTCTGTTTCAGAGTTATTTTGAGTTTGAATGAGAAACCTGTTGTAAGGCACTTAACTTTTCACTGAAAGGTTTACATGATTAGTGCTTTAGGGACCATATACAGGCAAATCATCTTTTAGTGTTCTTTTTGAATCATTCTTAAATGCCAAAATATTCAATGCAGCTTTACTTTAAGAAAAAAAAGATCCAAGTCTCTCAAGAGTTGACAGAAAAAAATTCAGTTGCCATAGCAACCTGAGTTGAGGAAATCTTTCCTGTTTGCATAGATCATCTCTATTTTATCATCCTGTTTACTAAATGTTACTAAAGAAAGCAATTAAAGGTTAATCTCTCTTCAAAAGCAAACAAATCAAATGCCAGTGAACACCAAAAAGAGAGAACAATACATTTCAGGTTGGTCAACAGCTTCCCTTTACAGTAGGTTCAAGGTATGCAAAAAAGTTTTATCCCTATTTCCATAAAATCAGATATTAATTTGATATGCTGTAAGCATCAATGTTTGGCATAGGCATGCATTTGATTTTTAACATGACTTTTCTGCTTACACAAATGAATGCAGTGAAGGGTCTAAAAACCCATTAAAGACAAGGCCAATGTTTCCATTGGGTTGTTTGGATTTTGGATTAGGTTCTACTCTCAGAAAATCCAATTTACATACCATGGTTCCAAAATCAATATTATGTGTTGCTGCAAGTGCTTCCTAATAGGGATTTATTTAATAATGGGCTGGCAGATTCCATTCACTATACATACCCAGATAGATGGGATAGTTTTTGTATGTGTGGTTTCATAAAATAAATATTTTCCCCCAGGTTAGCAAATGGTTTTACAGATAGGCCATCATAAAATAGTGTGTCAAGTAAATCCCAGAGTCGAAGTTACCACTGTTTTGCAAAATTCTACAGTCATCCTCATGGGAGTCTGATTAAGCTCTGCTTATAGACTTTTTAGGGTTGCCATGTGTATTATTTCAAGATACTAATACTATACACCGAATATATTAGAACTATGTATCTCACTCATGGAGGTAGCCATCTACTTCATTTCCCAAGCAACAGATATGCAAATACAGAAGACCACTTATTAAAAAGTGAGCAGTTGCTTAAAGGCACTAGAAAATTCTTAAAGTGACAAAGTAATGATACTCCCTACACCAAAAGCCTGTTGAAAAATACATTTCTAAACAGCATGTTTAATTTTTTTTTTACCTGCTGAAAAAGGCAGAGGCATAACCAGGTTTATTTAGATGCAATAGAAAAGAGCAAGAGTCCAGTAACACCTTAAAGACAAACAAAATTTGTCTTTCGGGTATCTGAAGAAGTGAGAAAGCTTATAACACAGCCAGAAATGTTGTTAGTCTAAGGTGCCACTGGACTCTTGCTCTTTTCTACTGCTACAGACAAACTAACATGGCTACCCATCTTGATCTATTTAGAAGCAAAACAGTCTATCCTGAAAAATCAAAATGGGCTATTTTTTTCAAACATTGATGGCATCTTTACCAAAGCTACATGAAGACATTTTAGAGACCAGATAGTGAAAGCTCTACAAGATGAGAAGGCTATTTATCCAAAATTCTCTAGTCTGCCAGAAGTACTTGTATGCAGGGCTGTCACAAGGGTCTTTAGTGCCCTAAGTGAGCAGCAAACCAGGCACTCACTCCCAAACACACACCAGGAGCCCGGCAGGCATAGAGTCACCATGAATGGACGCTGGTGCGTGTGAATCTGGTAGATGCCTTCTGTTCCTCCATCAGGGTGCGGAACAGGGGAATGCAGGCCAGGCAAGCAGGTCCTGGCCACCCAGATGTAGGCATAGCACCAAGGACTGCTGCTTGCCTCAGCACATACTGCTCCCAGTGATGGAGAAACATCCCATCTGAAGTAGCAGTGTGGCGCCTAGAGCTGCTTCTTGCCGTGGTGCAGTCACACCTCTAGGAACCAGGTGGAAAGCCCTGAGCACCCCGTTGCAGCAAGCAATAGCTTGCTGTGGTGTAACATGTCCGCTGCTCCAGGGCCTATGGATGCAACTAGTGCTGCAGGAGGGCTGGTCTGGCTTAGTAGTCAGCTTGCTCCTGCTTGCATGCATTTCCATACATTCATTCAGTTGCACATTTTGGATCAGAGTAGGTAAACAACTATGATCATCACTAGATGAGCCTTGATATCCCTTACTATATCTGACTGTTGATGTCTATAAACTGCCACAACTGTTGTTCTCCCTGTCCCTATGGATGCTCTCTTTTTCCTACTGTCTGTAACCATAGGCAGCTCTACTACTCATATCCTACTGTACTCCCTCATTGAACATTATCATTGTTTTATTACAGATTAGATTGCAGTTTATCAAGGAAAAACTAAGCAAGAACAATTTATGTGGACTGGAGCAGTGCTGCAATAAAAAATTACAGAGATGGTATTTACAGATTTTCAGCTATTAAAATGATAGACAAACAAAGAAAAACTTCACAATTACTTTCTATAAAATGAAAATGATGTTCAGGGTTGCCTCCAAATTTTATTGAAACTGTCTATCTAGTGTGAGCAAAACAACACTTGCATAAGCAGGACCATTGAGAACAGGAAGAAAGAGATATAAAATTGCCAGGGACCAGGGGATTCTGGGGACTCAAGAAGCTAGGCAGTCCACTGCCTCATTTTGCTCTCATGTGAAACACAGAAACAGCTGACATGATGCCTGTTGGTGTTAAGTTGATAGCTTTAATCTCAGGGCTGCAGTGACAGCTAGAATACTCTCTAAGAATTCAAAATGACCATGTTTCACCTTCTGCTTGATTTAAAATTATAGCAAACACTTGCTATATTTTCCAGTTAAAGAATTAATGTTAAAGAATCTGATTCCTAGAGAGGCTTTCCCCCTTAATTATTGATTAATTCTCTCTCCCTCTCCCTCTCCCCCCCCCCTCTGGTTTGCAGCGCTGAGGGAGGTTATGAATGAAAAGTAAATCTCAGCAAATTCATTGGGAATTATACCATTTTTAATCACTGCTGCGCTCTCATTTCTCCGAGTTCCCAACGTGATTTTGTGTATCTTTAATGTTTATTAAAGGTGCCAGGGGACCAAGAGGGAACCTTTGTTAAGGGCCCATGTTGATTCATGGCAGCCCTGCACATAAAATCCAACTGCAACTTGTTATGCTCTCCCAAATAATGACCTGAGATCTAGATCTCCTGGGAACAGCATGGGTATGGTGGGTCTATAGTGGAAGGTGGAAAACATGTAGCAGAAGGAGGATAACTGGAAAAGCCTGTCTTCCACCCATTTCCACTGGTGCAAGTTCCTTCTGTCAGCAGAAAATATTATTAATATCTACCTACATATTTTGTTAGATTGCATATTATAATTTTCCAAAATGATATTGAACTCCGTGATGTTTCTCTATTAATTTTCATTAAAAGCTGTTGATATAGTTAAGTTATCTAATTTTCTTTCTACACTGACAAGTTAGGCAGAGGTATAATAATTCCTGAGGTACAATAACATGACTCCTGATGCACACCGATGAACCAACCTCCTCCTATTCTCCACTAATGTGGAGGAACAGGTGTTTAGTCAGTTACATTGCACTCCTCAACAAAGCTGTATTTCTATTGACTTCAATAGACTAAGAACAGTGTGACTCTGCTTAGGACTGTACTGTTAATAATACAACAATACAAGAAATTGTAATTTTGTGCCTTTCTCTCACTGAAAGCAAACCATTAACAAAATTCCCATTAGTCAAGATATCTTCTGGTCAATCATTATAAATATGAGATAGATTGAATCTAGTTCTGCTCTTAAACTGAATATGCTCTCCAGCTAGGAGAAATGACAAGTTACTCTGTGTGATACATTAATTTTTCTAGCTCCAGAAGATAATCCATTAAAAATCTGCATATACAAAAGTTGCAAGCTCCAGCTGGGAATATCCTGGAGATCTGGTGGTAGAGCCTACGGAAGACAGAATCTGGGGAGTGGAGAGAGCTCATCAGTAATGTGATGCCATAAAAATCCACCCTCCAAAGTCGCTGTTTTCTTCTGGTGAACTGATCTCTGTAGTCTGGAGATCACTTGTAATTCCAGATCTCCAGGTCCTACCAGGAGGTTGGAAATTCTAGTACACACAAAATAAAACTTGTTACTAGCAGAAATGAGCTGTGTTACTCTACCAAGAGTTCATGTTGCTCTCCATTTGTGCTTTAGTTTCTATCTGCAGACAACTGATATCTCCTTGGTAGGTCAATATCACCACAAGAGAACTAATATGACTACTTTATCTATAGTTATTACTCAGCAACAATATAATATTAAAGTGCTGTCAAGTCACATTTATGGCAAGAGATGAGCAGAGGTACTAATCATGGCCAACCCTACTTAGCTTCAAAGCTCAGACAAGCTCAAACTAGTCTGGGCTATTTGGGATGCTCAGTCACTATGGAAAACTGAAATAGACAAAGGAGCCACCCCCAGCCCCACCTTTAGGATTGAGTGTTATAGATTTTGCTAAAAAAAAATGCCTATGTTAGTTTCTTCAAAACTCAGCTTACAAAATGGATAAAAGCAATAGTGAAATACAAATTCAGTTTAACATGTAAAATATAATAAAAACAACAAAGTTAAAATAGCAGCAAGATTTGTTAAAAAAGAGAGCAGTGCCTGTTTGTACAAAGTATTTGTAATTCAGTCCTGACTGTTCTCCAGATACAAAAGATAATTATATTTCACATTTAAGATTTCGCCCACTACTGTACTTACCAACATTTAAAGGCATTTGTAACTTTGTATAGAAACTGATTTTTAAAAGAATTAAATAAAAGGATGAATAGATAGTTGTAGAGAAGAACTGTCCCGTTTGTTTTCCTTTCTTTCTAGACCAGTGCTACTTTGGACTGCATGAGTAGTTTTGTTGAGTGCTTTCCATTTAGTCTATGTACTAAATAGTGGCAAGTCCAGACCCAAACCAGAACAGAAAAATGAAGCTTCCCTTTTGTTCCACATTTTCTCTGTGTTTATTTGAAGGGGACTGGACTCTCACTTAAGAAAACAGCCTCACAGCTACTTTAGAAACAATGAAAATACAATGCATGGAGCCTTCCCACCCATATATATGAGTAGACAACAAGCACAGTGGGAAACCTTTCATTGTTGTGCTAGTAATTATTTTGACAAAGTGATAGCAGCAAGGAGAGGGTACATAAAAGGCACTCTTTAAAAAAAGGATCTTAAGCTGGAATACATGCATGTGTTACAGCTTGAATCAGTTGAAGAAGTGTGTTTGGCTGCGTCCTTTTTCATATGGACTTCTATGAAACCTGTTAATAGTATAAAATAGGCTTGTTTTAAATATTCAGTTTGAGATTGTTGAGAGGCAGTGGAAGAAGAAAACAGATGAACTACAAACATTATTATAAATGACATTTTCAAGTAACAGTAGGAAAGACATGCGGTTTATCAGATATGAAAAAAAAATCTGAAGTTTTTTTTAGGTCATTCCCAGATTGTATCCCTGCAAAGAAGGTGAATAGAAGAAGAACTCACTTCTACTAGTGGAAACATCCTACCCCTTTTAAATAACCACAAGGGCCAAACTACATGGAACGTTTTTAAACAGTCTAGGGTTGCCAGGTCCCTCCAGTGGGGGATGGGGGGATGGGGGGATTTACCAGTAGAAAGAAGAAGGCCGAGGCCACGTTGCTGGCTTCACACAGGAAGTGATGTCATCACACCAGTGACTTCTGTGTGACACTATGGTATTTGGGCAAAAACTCTATGGTAAAACTAGCTTCTACCATCCAGTTTTTACCCAAATACAAGAGTATCATCAGGTAGTCACTGACCTGATGACACAACTTCCTGTGCAACACTGGCTATGTGGCCTAGGCCTTCTTTCTACTGGTAAGCTCCCCGCCAGCCAGATGATCAGTAGCTGGGGGGGGCAGGACCTGGCAACCCTAGTTGGGTCCAGGGAACTGTTCTGGGGTGCAGCTCCAAAGAGGAGCAAACAACTCCCCCCACATGCCAATTTGGTTTGGATTGCCCTCATTTTTTAAAGAGACATTTCCCACAGCTGCTGTGTGGTTGCAGGGAGAATCACTGAACCCTAAAAAAAACCTGTAACATGTAGTCTGGCTCCAAAGTCTAACTGCCATTTGTATTTTACTTTGTATTTGTAAATGGTCTTTGCCATATAGGAAAATAGTTCTTCTTACAGGATTATATGCTGTGATTCAAAAAGTTAATAGCAACTTTTTTGTGTGTGATTCATAAGCCAAACCTATACTAGCAATTTTTTTAAAAAATCAGAATGAGTCATATCATCTGCTGAGAAAACTGCACCTATTCTTGAACAACATAATTGGTACCATACCAATGCCAATGGCATACTGGCACTATACAGACCTCTAGACCGGTTTTATGGAATGATGACAGAAAGTATAGGAGCAGGGCAACTGACAAACATGACAAATTAAAAGAACTCTGACCAACATGGCGAAATATATGCTTATACATATAGGAAAATAGTTCTTCTTACAGGATTATATGCTGTGATTCAAAAAGTTAATAGCAACTTTTTTGTGTGTGATTCATAAGCCAAACCTATACTAGCAATTTTTTTAAAAAATCAGAATGAGTCATATCATCTGCTGAGAAAACTGCACCTATTCTTGAACAACATAATTGGTACCATACCAATGCCAATGGCATACTGGCACTATACAGACCTCTAGACTGGTTTTATGGAATGATGACAGAAAGTATAGGAGCAGGACAAACATGACAACTTAAAAGAACTTTGACCAACATGGCGAAATATATGCTTATAGTCATATCATACACTCATATTAGTTTTGTGTTACTTTGACTGTGATGACTTTTCCCAAAGAATCCCAAAGAATTTTAGTACAGCTAGGGAGCTATGACTTTTTCAAGTAAATACCCTTCTTGTCAAGAGAACTACACTTATGCAGAGATAGTTTCTTTTAAACCTCTTAAATCTGTTGTCTACAGACATACCCATTGTCCACACAATCCATGCACCTGTTATGTAGAAGTCACAACTTATACACTGCAATAATATATATTTACTCAGAAATAAGTCCCATTTGTTCCATGGGGCTTACTTCCAGGTAAATGTCCTCAGGAATGCATCCACAATTAACTAAGGGTGATTCCACACTAGACCTTAAATCCTGGTTCAACCCTGTCCCCAAACTTACATTCTACACAACACTCGAGTTCACCCCTGTGAACTCTTGGGGTATTTTTTGTTTCCGCATTACATTGAGGTCACCCCGGTTTTGCACCACATTTGTCCCGGGATAAACGGATGCTGTTATAACCAGGGATAAATGCAAGGTATTGTGTCACGAGTCGAACTCTGATAAAACCAGGGATGAGATCCAAGAGCAGAAAGGACCTAAGATAGCCAGCATAATGAGACAACTTGTTCCACTTACTTTAATTCTGACAAGTTTGGAGTGGGGATATAGATTTTGAGGAAGGAATATTTGGAGACTCAGTCACTTATTTGGAGAATATGGCTACATTGTTATTCTTAGTAAGAGGTTTTAGAACTGCTTTTCCCTATAACCCGCAGTGATGTACTGTAGGACTGGTAGCAGAAGAAAAGTCAGTTAAAAATTGCTCAGTCCAGTGAAATTCTTGTCAGTCTCCTAGGTTGTTTCTCATTGGAGATGCTGAGTTAGGTACAGAGTGGGAGCAGAGGAGATGCCTTCTACAGTGATGTAAATAAACCATTTGATTATGACATCACAGCTATATGTGGATCAGGATCTATCCTAGACCATAAACATATACAGTTTTGTGAAACAGTCCTACCCCTACTTTATTTCATGGTTTGCTTTGGAAAGCTTCATGTTTCTATTCCAAACTATTTGCTAAAGGAGCGATTTAAATAATACAAAGCAAGCCTTTTTTAAAAAAAACAGTGGAGAAAAACCTGCGGAACAGATGAACACACTGGCAAGATCATCTAATACAGAGTCACAGAGTCAGTACGTAGTACTCAGTTCAAACAAAGCCATAACAAGCTATGTAGAAGATGGCATCACATTTCCCCCCTTCAGCCGTAAAAGTGTATCTTAGATCTCAGGATCTGTAAAAATGAAAGAAAAACTAGGACATGTATAAAAATCTTCAAAGGAAGCATAATTTTTCTTTTCTGTGACTATTATTAGCTCACAGTTCTCAGAAAGTGACTGGGTTGTTTAAGCAACTTTATACAAATTCTGTATCTCCAAGTCACTGCTTTATGGCCTGCCTAGTACACCTGCATAATCATTCTTAAAACTGGATAAAGAGATGACTAAGGTCCTTTCCGCACTAGACCTTAAATACTGGTTCAACCCTGTCCCCGAACTTACATTCTACACTACACGTGAGTTCACCCCTGTAATTATCTCGGGGTATTTTTTTGTTTCCACATTACACTGGGGTCACCCTGGTTTTTCCCCGCACTTATCCCAGGATAAACAGATGCTGTTATAATCAGGGATAAATGCAAGGTATTGTGTCATGAGTTGAACTCTGATAAAACCAGGGATTAGATCCAAGTGCGGAAAGGACCTAAATTTTCCTCTGCATCTGGTCATACAGAGACAAGCATCCTTCCGCTGAACTACCTTGGAACAATGAGATGAGGAGAGCAGAGTTACCATGAAATACACTTGCTAGAACATTTAATTATAAGTGTGACTGGCTGAAGGGTGAGAAAGAGGGAAGGGAATTCTTTAAAAAATGCTTGTCTTTTACGAGATAATGACTTGCTTCTTGTACATGAAAAGTCAAAAGGGCCAGTGGGCACATATAAACCATTGCATAGGACTAAAGAGAAGGGTCTCTTGATATGTTACACAAACCATTCTATTATTGTTCATCTATAAGAAATGTGCTGGTACAGGATTTCTTTGGGGGAGGGGGGTGGATGAGGAACTGATGACTAAGACAACAACTTAACCAAGAATTGCTCAATGACCATGTAAGTGAGGTTTCTCCCTGCACCAGGACACTGGACAATAACTGTGGGGGCTGAATGGAAGGCATGAATGGAAAGTATGGATAGAAGGCAACCAAGCAATTGTTGAGTGGAGGTTTGCCCCCCCCCCCCCCTTCACCTGTGCAGAAATGTGATAAAGGTGTTCAGCTTGTCTTCCTTATGAAAAAAGGGAGGAATCCTCAAAATCACCCCCCTTCCCTACTAACTTTCCATAAGCAACAAGGGAAACACAATAAAGCCCCTTTAAATATCCCAACTTTTACACCTTGTTTAGAACTCATATGCTACTTTGAAGTTTTTTTCACATACCAAATACTCTATTAGTTTCTGCAAAAAGCAAGATTCATGTAACCTTAATTCATTCCATGATGTTTATAATTACCCAGTAGCAGTATCTACTGTATTGCCGTGACAAATGAAGATTTCTGCATTTACTCCCCCCACACACACAATAGAGAGATGAAACACAAAGGCTTCACTTCTTTTTCACAGCTAAAATCAAAGGTATATGGGAAGTCGTGAGGAACTGAAATGCGGGAAATTGTGACCATGAAGTATGCAGAAGGGATTTCCTATTTTAACTGAACATGCAGACCTCATAACATGCTAGGTCAAGTTTCTTCAGAAGTAAATCTTTCTAACTACAAAAAAACTTACTTCCAATTACAGGTTTAAATGTATTTGTATAATGTCTAGGCTTTAAAAAGGATCTTCGGAAGGTAAACTGCCTAAGCACGAATTCTTATAGGTTTTTTGGGGGGGGATGATTTACTTGTGAAAATCATATACAGTTATAGAAAAACATTATGGGTTTTGTTGCATATACCTACATATACTGATAAAAAGTTGGTGATAAACATATATATATTATTTTGAAAGAAAAAGCTGCACTTTGAATCATTCAGCCTAGAATCTCTGTCAATAAAAAAGCAAATTAATTCCTCTCCACAGAACAGTTAAAATAAAGAGTTGCTGGGCTCTGTTAATTAAGATTTTATGTGCTCCAGAAACTGAAGCTGCTCTTACTAGGTGATGCTTATTTTTCCAGTCACTTTCTCTTTAAGCTGTACACCTCATTTCAAATGTAGGTTTACATTTTGCTAAATATAGATGCCTCTGCTTTACTGCTTAGGAACGTAAAAGGTGAGGAAAAAATGTCAAACGTCACTGCCTTGTAAAAAAAATACTTTACCTGTTGTTTGGCACCAAGGCTCTGGTTAGACTGAAGCCCATTTTTTTCCTCCACACTAAAGTGAAGCACAGCTAAATTCATCATAGCCCTTGCATCACCTACATCAATAGTACTGGTCAAAGAATCATGTCAAAGCTCCTTTACATACTACCCAAACGCATTTGATCAATTCTATATAAGCATGATGAACCAGCCTTTTTATTACATGCACATTATCTGCCTTAAAAAGAAAATGCTTGAATAACAAATATCAAAAATATACAGCAATCGTCTATTTAATAAATGAGTCAGAAGTCTAAGTCTTCAGCTGAAGCTGAGACAATGGTAGTATTGATTGTAACTTATTCCGTTTTCACCCTCTCCGTTCCCTGGCCTCAGAACATATTATTTGCCCAGATGCCATAGGATGAGCCCATTTGATTGCCATTGTGTGTCCACTTCTGGCAAATGGACCTCATCCCTCCAGAGTCAGCTCTTTCCCCAAGCCGGCAGCACTCCTGGGCATAAGCAGCTGTTAGCATCTCTGTCCTCAGGATCTGATTTGCCAGAGGATTCAGATTTGTGTTGCTCTTTCATATCCAACTTCTTCTCAAAACCACCCAATCCAGAGACGGTGGGGGAGGGGGGATGAAATATCATACACATGTCAGGATTACTAAGCAGCACCACCACCACCGAAAAGCAAAACCTTGGCTAACTGGAAAGGATCAAGGATTGGCAAATGGGAAAGCAAAAGGCATCTCCCAGCTAAATGGGCATTATTGAAAGAGAAGAGAGAGGACAATGGGTGAGGAGCATGCAAGAACTTTGGGACACAAAATGATACTGAAAGATTTTCCGGCTACAGCAAGCTGATGGGGGGGGGGGCAAGCTCACCATGGCGTATGTACCTCCAAGGGCAAGCCTCGTTTTTATAGGAGCTGCCCTTTCAGCACCATATCTAAATATATCAGATGTTTCTGTTCCTCTGTTCGTTATTCAAATTGAGTAAAATGAGATCAGAGGCAGCAGAGAGTCCAGGCAAGGCATTCAGTTCAGTTTATTTCTACAGTTCTTAGACCAGTCATACAAAAAGAAGTACACCTTTACAGTATTCCAAGATTTTAAAATGCATCAGTAAATCATTAAAAACAGATTAAAATTTAGTCTAATATCAGGCAAGGCATTACTTTGTCACCTGCAGCAGCTCCAGGGATGGGGCTAAAGGGAGGATCCTTTAGTGTATGAAGCAAGGAACACAACTTGCTTTTTGTTGTAAACTATGTAAAGCTTGGTGCAACTCAAGAGCAAAACAGAAATGAATTACACACCAGCTGCTCTTACCCTTCTCCTAACCTCTGTTGAAGCGATAAAAAGTAATTCAAAGAAAGCAACAACAATGATTTTAAAAAATTAAGGGGGAGGAGGGAAAGCTTCACAGATGTTCAGTTTATAAATGGATTGTATCACGTTGCCATATTATCACAGTGACACAATTTTAAAAAGACACCCAAGGGAGAAAGAGGTTATAGGAGAGGCAGGCTCCAAATATTTTAATTCACTTCTAAAGTTTTTTCTTCTCACTTCTTCATATATTAATTTTTTTTCCCTTAAAAACTAAAGCAGCAAAAAACAAAGAGGGGAAGGAGCATCCTCATTTTTATATGGCAAACTAGGGTGGATTCATTCTCTCTCCCCCCCACACACAAACATCTGGAGATGAAAGAGCTTCATGGGAAACAAGATAGACACAGGTCTGAAACAGCGGCAGGTGCTGAATTAGAGAGCAGCAGCATCCCTGTCACCAGGGTATCCACAACAAAATGCTCAGGGCACACCACAGACATGTGTCCACACACAACCCTCCTAGCCAACTGAGAATGGCCCTAGCTAATGAAAAATGAAGTGACTAAAGAGGACTTGGTTGTCTCTGGGGTCAAAATAAATTGTGCTGCTCAAGGCCAACATCAAAGTTGTGCCAGCCTTCAGTGTTGCGCCCCACCTCAGTCTCAAGGAAAAAAACCCAGTCAAGCAAATACAAGTCAGGGAA
>NW_015163643.1:91855-93187 GCF_001447785.1 Gekko japonicus | reverse complement strand
TATCAAGGGCTTCATTTTGCCCCTCTGTTCAAGCGAGAGTGCCACAGGGAGGATGACTCAATCTCTCCTCCCAATTCTTGCCTCCCTCCCTGCAACTTATGGAAAGAACAAAAGTACAGGTAGACACCAGCAAAACAAGGGGAGCATCACAGCCACCTACTCCTCAGAAGACCAGAAGGCGGGGGTGGGAGCTCAATGCTTGTAAATGTTTTTTTTGGGGAGGAACAACTTGGCGTCCTCGGTGATGTCTTGAGCATCTCTTGCTTACATATCATCCCTTCCAAGTGCAGAGAGGTCAACAGCTCCTCAAACTAGCCTTGTCCAGTTTGAGTGTTGCTCCTTCGGTTGCCAGTGCAGTCCCCTCTTCCAGGCAACCACCAGCAGCACCAGCCCCGAGAGGGGGGCAGGTGCTGTCTCTCTGTCCAAAAGCATGCCATAATGTGTGTGAGAGAGGGGGGGAGAGAGAGAGAACACACAAGAGCCATGGAAGCTTCATGCCTGGCCACTGCCTTGATCAGGCACCACTGTGCGGTGTGTGGGTACAGGATGCATGTGTATGAGGAGGGGAGATACATGCCTGAGGCCAGCAGATGGCTGGCACAGGAAAGCCCCCCCCCCAAGCTTGGTGTGGGGGGAAAAAACCAAGAGGAGGAAGCTCTCTCTCTCTCCCTCTCTCTCTCTCTCTCATGGTAGAAAAGCCAGCGCTTACCCTGAGCCGCAGTGAGGAGCCCCGCGCAGAGCACCACCAGCAGAGCCTCGACTTGCCTCCACGCAGTCATGTCTGCAGTTATTCCACACACATAGGGCGAGCGCGAGAGCGCGGAGAGGAGACGGGCTGAGGTTTGGGTGGGGGGGGGGGGTTGTGGTGGTGCTAGGGAAGCACCTGGCCGGGGCGCCTCTCAGCTGCGAGCGCCGGCTCCCGCCCTCGCCCCAAGCGGCAGAGGGACTGAGGCCAGCGCCGAAGAATCACCAGAGGGCAAAGCGAGGCGGAGAAGGCGGCGGTGAGGGCAGCTCCAGGTGCCGCGAGTGGCAGCGGCGGCGGCGGCGGCGCAGCAGCACCCGACGCCTCCTGCAGGACTGGTTGCCTCAGCTCTTCTTCTCATAGCATCAAGTGCCGGCGAGCCACTGCGGGGCTGAAGGAAAAGAAGAAGAGCCTTCAGCCAGTCAGTCAGTCAGTCAGAGGCCAGCCAACGGCTCTCCTCCTCTGGGCAGGGCAGAAGCCCCACGCCGCCCCAGAGACGCGGCCAGGCATCCAGAAAGCGCGCGAGGAGGCAGCCCGTGGAGAGCCGGGGAGAGCGCGTCCTCCTGTCAGAGCAGCAGCGTGACGAGAAG